>NC_056745.1:454674102-454876602 GCF_019279795.1 Protopterus annectens
ATTAGTTGCGTGTTATCTCTGGGAATTGCATGACATATGGATCTGTAGCCCTTTTGGCTTGTCAGGAGAGCATTGTAGTGGCACTTGGCACAGAAACATTAAAAATAATTACCACACTCAATTCTCCCAGTTTTTGTAGTTTAACATAAAATATTAAAATCCTTAAAAATGGCATTTCTGATGTGATGCTGAGACTCCTACCCCAGTGTTTGAGTTCTTCTGAAATGTTTTCCCCATTTCATCAATGGTTGTCCTCTTCTTGCATTCACAACTCTTGTAAATACGCGTGTTCACTACATCATATATTGCATGATTTGTTTATAACTTGTGACATTTGTTTCTTTTGTGTTTTTGGCATATGAATGAATGAATACATACATGCCATCTTCAACTGAACTAGCTTTGAAATGCATAATGCTAGAGTTTCTTTATGCTTCCTATCATTTTATAAGATCTTTGTTAAAGATGCTTTTGCAGTAGATTGCAGTGTATATGGACTAATGTAATTTTGTTTCTAGGCTGTGAGAGTCCACACTCTTGTGTTAATTGATCCTACAGTTATTTAGGTGGTGAGCTTCCTTCTATTCTTGCTTTTATCTTGTTCTTACTGTACAGTTTTGGCTGTTTTTTTTTTTGATTATCTGTAAAATTTCGGACGCTTGTAAACATCTTGGTGGTGGTTGGTGCCAGTGAAAAGCACAAACCGTTCATGCCGGAAAAATGGATCAGTAAACTCTGTTAACCAGAACTCTCAAGCAACCAGAAAAAAATCAAAGAAATACAGTATAGTATGAACAATTCATATTTTCATGTGTTGCACTTTTTCACCCCGCAGAAACATACCTTATGTTCTTAGTTTCAGAGTTTTAAAAAGGAAGATGCAAATGAATTCCCTCTCTCCCAAACCTTAGAAGAAATCAAACCAAACAAGTCAAACCGCTAAAATGTCAACACTTGAGCCAGTACATCAGAATGCATTCTCTCTCCAATCTCTCTCACACAGTCTCTTCTGTTTTCACACATGCGTTCACTCACACACACACACACACACACACACACGCACACACACACACTTCAGCTTTCATACATCTCTCCGATCTCTCACACAGTTGCTTCTGCTTTCATACATACATTCTCTCTCTCGCTATTCAAATCATTCAATTCCAATCTACTCAGCATGCCACTGAAAACCGTTCCATGTGCCACACTTTCTAGAGGAAGTATAACTGTAAAATTTTATTCCAGCCAGGCGTTTAATTACTGTATTTCAATATTAAAATCAAATCAGTACAGTGTTTATGGTATAGTATAGGGTACAGTATCTATTAGGTCGATTTTTAATAGCATCTCTCAAGCAGCCAGAAACTACACTTATCCGACATCTACCAATCCGCATGGGTGCTGGTTAACTGAGAGTTTACTGTAGTATCTCATGATACTGTGCCACCTCCATGGCTTTGATGCTTGTCCCACTGTATTCCGCAAAATAAGTCACTGAAGATGGAATAAGGCTGTGAAAAATGTTTTCACTAAAAGAAGTGGTTTGATAAAATGAATGCCCCCACAGTAGTGGAAATGAGTGAATGGAGTTTATGCTCCCTCCATGTTCTCTTACTGACATCAGAAGGGCAGCAATCTTAGATTACCTTCATGAGTAGAGGAAGAACAGAAAGTTAACTGTTTACAGTTTCATTACAAATGTTTTCATTAGTGAGTCAAAGTGACTAAGAGACAAGTTACTCCATCAGAAGGACTACTCAAACTACTGAATGCTGGTTAATTACAGCACACACTTTGTAGTGATACCCCCTCCTTAAAGCTATAGCCAATGTATTATCAGTACACACACAGGGTACAGTAACTGTTTCACTTTCCTACTGCCAATTTCCCAGCTCATATTTCAGAATTGAATAAAAG
Source organism: Protopterus annectens (assembly GCF_019279795.1). Taxonomy (NCBI): domain Eukaryota; kingdom Metazoa; phylum Chordata; order Ceratodontiformes; family Protopteridae; genus Protopterus; species Protopterus annectens. Next base: position 454,676,020 of record NC_056745.1, read on the forward strand.
TTGGTGGGATTGGTATTGATCAGGCCAAATTTACCCAGACTAATGCCAGTGACTTTGAAAGAATTGAAAGCAAGTCTATTGGGCTTAATTTTCTAGGCATTCTACCTTTGGTGGTGGTTATAGTTGGGGGGTGGCGGACACCTCTACCCCAGCAGAATCTTTTTCCCTCATTTAGTTCCTGCATATGCTGATACTTTGAGACAGCATATAAGGATATAGGGAGCTATGTTTTCCCCTTTAAACTAGGATGGAGGGCAGTGTTGGTATTTGTCCGTGAAGCACAGTAGGCTTGTGGGTGTAGAAGTCTGTTGGTTTATTTGTTTCTGTGACGCAAAGAAAGTCAAAGTTTAGTTGGAGACAAATTCTATCATTATTTTTTTAATTATAAATGAATGATGGGAGCCTTCTATGTTTGCTTTGATTTCTGGTGCATATTGTGAAAGGGGCCATAGTTTCTAGACCCTTGCCGAAGTCTTAATTTAGCAGTATTACTCAGTAGTTTCCTTTTGCTCCATGTTCCCCTTTTGAGTTTGCATGTGCAACTCTACTGTTATGTCTGTCTGGGAGAGGAACATGACTGCATCCTAAAATGGAGTGCTTGGAAAGGAAACTGCATTTATTCTACATTTATACATTAATTTGTTCATTCTGTTATAACTCACTTCATCCAGTGCAGGGTTGTGGGGGACTCTGAGCATGTCCTGGGACTTGGTGCAGGGTGAAAAAGCTAATGCCAGGCAGAATATCTGCCTATTTTAGGATGTTTATACTCTTCTTCATAGAAGAATAGATGAGTTGTTTTGCAGAGCAGATAAACCATTTATTTTCCTTGTGGATAAGATGTAGATGTCCTGATTGAAATCACTGCTGCAGTATTCCTGATATATAGGTTTATAGGTGTGTAGGTGTTTACTACGCTAAAGACCACAAGGGACTTTTTAAGCCTAGCCATGCATTCTAACTCTGACAAGTTCTGCTACCCTTTAAGTGTAAGCAGGGGCCTAGGAGATGAACCATTTACAGGTTGCCTTTGTCCATTAGAGACATAGGTGCCAAACCAGGGATGAATATGGGCCGTTATTGCTGACATCTGGCTGGGTTACCAAAACTTTACCTTCTCTAGGTAGAACATCTGCAGCATGACCTCATTTCGTGTGTGTTGGGGGTATATAGATAGACATACAAGCATGGATCCTAAGACTATCTCACTGACAGCCCGAACGCAGGTTGTACATCCATCAGACTGTTCACCAGTTGGTACCTTTGCTTCAGTTATTTATCCGGGTAAATGCTCCATTGAGGAGCCTTCCTTTTTACTTCCACTGTTTTTGTTGAAAGTTGTTAGATGTCCGCTAGGAGGCGAAAGTGCAAATGCAGTAGGCAGATTGCTTACAAGGACTTGCATACAAAATTTCTTTTGTGCCTAGACCCAGAACAATATCTGGTGTCTTTCTCAGCCTGTCAGTCGTTCATTTGTTCCCAGAACACTTAGGCCAAGGCTTTCCACCCTCAACACCTTCCTAGATAATCAGCATGTTAAAAGCTTGGCCCAGTCCAAGATGGCTGACTTTGCTTCCTCGGATGTCCCTCTGCCATTTAAGAAAAAAACTAAGGAGGCCTTGAACGGATCTGCAGTCCAGTGTTTCCTATTCAAACATACCAGCTGAAGTTCGAGAGCTTGCAGTATTTCAGGCTGCTTCTCAGTTGCTCACTATGAAGACCCCTTTGGAGATCCCATGCTTTCTAATAGCAGTCAGATAGGGTTTCAAATTTCTCTGTCTCATCTAGGCAGACATCACAGCTAAAAAGGTATTTGAAACCTTCCTCCTTTCGGTTGCCACAACCATAGGCTACTTTTCAAAAAACTACTCTGCTCCTCTTCTGAAGAAGAACATGACCATGACTCTGACCATTCTGTGGACTATTCATCTCAGCTGCATTCTTCAGGGCAGACTTCTGACAAAGAAGACTTCCCTCTTACGGGATTCCTCTATTGAGGAAGCTTCCAGTGGGAAGGTAATACAGAACATGAAACACATTGAATGGCAGTCTATGCAGATCTCTGATGCTCTTGGAGAGGTGTACCCCTGCCCCTTCTCCAGTCCCTCCTGTCATTGAGGCTTTTCAGGACACCTTTCAATCCACCTCTTCTGCATCTGCTACTCAACCACCAGCTCCTAAAATACTAGACAGGGTTTACAAGGTACCTGATGACCTAAGATATTTATACAGTATGCATTATGTCTCTTTGTATCTAAGCCCTCTAAGCTTCTGCCCAGTGCTAATCCACCACCTGTGGACAAAGACAGTAGGGCTGTAGATAGATGGGGAAATAGTTTGCACCACTGCTACCCTTTCCTTTAGGCAATTAACTACCTGACTGAAATGACAAAGTACTTGATCTCTGTCCAGAGTTCCTTAAAGTTAATGGACCCTCCTACCGCAGAGTCTAGGCATCAAATGCAGAGCTTACTATCACAGGCCATTCAAATTGCCATACACAGCATTAAGTGGAGTTGCAATGTTGTGGATGTTGCTTCTTGGGCAGGTACCACTGAATCTATTATTCACAGATATGCAAGGTTTTGCAGTTAGTCTATCCCATGAGGATTTCAAAAAAAAAAAAAATAGGCTGTCCCTTGGATAAAAGACTTACTGTTCAGTCTTCAGGCTGCCAGCCTGTTCAAAACTCTCCAAGACCAATGTAAGACCATGAAAGACTTGCAGACAGTTTCTTCCCTCCTCAGTTCCAAGATACCATAGGAACCTACCCATATAAATCTACCCCTACAATAGAAGGGATCCTAGCACAGCTTAGAAACAAAGAATACCCCTAGGAAAAAAGTACTCTGAAAAAAAAAACATTGGGAATCTCCAGAAGGGAGGCCTCCCTTTGGAAGCAAAAGGCTGTGACCAACTCTACAGCACCCATCCCCTGCCGTCAGTCCCATTACTAATATTCCCCAGTGAGTGTTGTTTTCCATTGGCAAGGTGGGAAGCTGTTACCACAGACAACTGGGTCCTCACCATCATCAAGGAAGGTTATACCATGTCTTTGGAAAGTATTCCTTCTGTGAAGGGCATGCTAAAACATCTGTTCAAGATGTCTTGAATCAGGGTACCATTGAGCAACTCGCGAAGGACTTAATGAGCAAAGGGTTTTACTTCATGATTTTTTTAATTGCAAGGAAAGTAGGGCAGGGGGGACTCATCCTAGACCTATTTCTTCTAAACATCTACTTGAAGGTACTATCTTTCGAAATGCTCTGTTTACACTCTTCTGCTTTTCATCCTCCCATCAGTTTTTAGCGTCACTAGATGTGAAGGACGTCCACTTACACTTGTCCTTTCACCTTTCATGCAGGAGAGTCCTCAGGTTTTTCTTGTCTCCTTGCATTTTCAGTTTAATGCTCTGCTTTTTTGGTCTTTCTACAGCTGCCAGAGTATTCATAAAGTGTGTAGCTCCAACATTAGTTTTCTCTCATACTCTGAGAATCCAGATTTTCTCTTACGTGGATTACCTACTGCTCCAGACTCTCTCCAGAAATTCGTCAGCATCCGCACTTCACCCTCCAACTTCTGACAGGTTTGGGCTTAAAAATTGCAAAAAATCCTATGATCCCAACACAGGATCTGGATTTCCTGGGCTGTAGACAAGACACACAGAAATGCATGCTTTCCTCCACGTGCGAGAAAGTTGGCAGTCTGTCCAGTTTTTCCCAAAATCTCTTATCTGCACTCCTTGCTCAGCAAGGGAGATGGTAAGGACTTCAGGATTCATGGCAACCACCAATCCCTATGCTTCCCCCTGACCAGACTTCACAGGAGGGAAATTCAATGCTGCTTGAAATGTCTGTGGTCTCAGCACCGTCACCCCCTTGGACACCCTGATTTCCTCTTCTCCCTTGTCTCAAAAAGGAGCTACTTTGGTGGAAAGGACAGATGTTCTTAATGTTTCACTGTTGCAGTCATGACATTTGGGTTATCAGGCTGCAGGTAGCCCTCAGTCGGCCTAAATACCAGAGACTTGGTATATGTTCTTCGCGTTTCACTATTGCAGTCATCACTTTTGGGTTATCTGCTTGCAGTAGCCCTTAGTCGGCCTGATTAACAAAGTCTTGGGTCCTGCATCTGTTGCTGTCCCTTCTTCCATAATGTCAGGGGTATAAAACATGCAGCCGATGCCATTACATCAGTCTTTCTTGCCGTGCGGTGCCCGAAGCAGAAGCAGTTTGCAAGTGCCGGTCGGCCGACTCCTGAAATTTTCGTTTTCGAGTTTCAGAACCGAAGTCTTCAACTAAAGCTAAGTACCTCGTTGGGGAAACTTTTTCTTGCTCCTTACTGATGTCAGCAAAAGTTAATAATTGCATTACTTGTAAGCAAATACTTCATAAAGATTTTCATTCGTACTGTATTCCTTGCCTAGGCCCTGACCACGACGTACCGTGCTGTCGGTTTTGTGCTTTATTTAATCAGCGCACTATCCATCGTCTGTATATTTTCACCTCTAAATATTTCGGTTCCCAGTTTAATTATCCAGAAATGTCGTCTGTTAGCCATTTGACTACCAGGATTCCAAAAAAATGCAAGGATAAAGACAGAGACAGGCCGCCGAGGTCCAAAACTGCTGACACTTCTAAGCCAATCGCCAGTTCGCCGGTACTCAGTGAGGTGTTTTTGCAGCCCCTGATACCCGCTACTTCTGATTCGCAGGCCTCTACTGAGACCCATTCGGAGTCCGGTATGCTGCGAGATGTTTCAACTATGGAACCTGCGGATGTCTCTACCTTGGATGGGTCCGGAGCCGCTGTGCAGGCACCGGCTTCTGAGGGTGTATTCAGGCCTACGGACTTGCATATTAAACCGATGCTTCCTTCTTCTTTTAGGCCTAAATCTTGATCCATGCCTAAAAAAATGATGCCCAGGCTGCATGCTCAGGCCTCTATGCCTAAAAAAACAAATGATAAGAATGGCTGAAGATCTTATAACTCTAATCAGGGGAAACCAGCCCCCCCTTCTAAGAGACCCAGGACTGAAGTTGTTTATGAATCTTCTGACCAGGATTCTGATTTTTCTGATGGTCTGGATTTGCCATTATCTACTTATGAGGATTCTGATGCAGAGGACTCTATTCCTTCTGCTTCCCCTCCAGAGGATTTTTCTTTTGGTGAAACCTTACATACTTTAAGGGAGCATTTCCACTGGGAAAGCCAGGATTTTTCTGATTTTAAAAGAGGCTTAAATTTCGTACTCCTGCCTCAGCATAGACCTTTAGCTATTGCTCCTGTACTAGACATTGTTGATGCTTTTTCGGAATCTAGTGTGGCCCCTGATTCCTTGCCTCCTGTTCCCAGAAAACCTGACAGATACTACAGGGTCCCAGAGTCACACAAGTTCCTTTTTAAAAATCGTATTGCGGATCCAGAGACTATTTCACAGGGGCCCAAGGGCATTAAGGCTTCTATTGCTAAAAATTCTACCCCTTCTGATAGTGACTCCAGGGCGCTGGCTAGATGGGGTAAGAAGGTTTACATTTCTGCAGCCTTGGCCATTAGGGCTTTAAACTGCCAGTTTCATAAGTTAAAGTATCAACAACATGTTACTGGATTGCTTAAACAGAAAATTATGTTGATTCCTGACTGTGCGGAAAATAAAGAATTACAGGATTTAATGCATTCTGCTCAACAGGTTGGAAAACATACTTTGCAATGTGGATGTGATTCTTTAGAAGCCTCTTGCAGGGCTGCTGTTACTGGTTCTGTGCTCAGAAGGCATGCTTGGCTTAAGGAGCAATCTTTACTTGATCATGTTAAAGCTAAATTGTTGGATGCTCCCTTAAGTCAGGACTGCCTGTTTGGCAACAAGGCTGAGCAAGTTCTTAAAAAGATGGAAGATAAAGCTAAGTCTATGCAAACAGTTAAAGATTTCTTACAATTTCAGCCTCCTAGATTTAGTAGGCACTGGCCCTCTACGAATTGGTCCTTTCCAGCCTCTTCAAGGTCTTCTCAAGCCAAACCCAGACGTAGCAGAAACCCCAGGTTTCAGTCCCAGGGGACACACAAGAAGACTAAGCAGTGGGGGGTTTCCGCACCCAAATCAGGGAGTAGTAAGACTCCCCCTATGGAAAAACAGTCTCAGTGACTTGCTTCTAAAACTTCCAGGCACTTCCCAACTGAATGCGCCTTTAGGCGGAAAGATTGGTCTGCAGGCCAAAAACTGGGAACTCATTACCCAGGACAAATGGGTTTTAAATAGTGTCCCAAGGATACGGATTTCACTTCCACACCTTACCAACACCAAGCGGGTAGCCAGATCTACCCCCAAATCAGTGGGCAGAGGCCCAAAATCAAGTACTCTCTCTCTCTTAAGCATGGGGACTATTCAGTTGGTACCAGAAGAGGAAAAGGGACAAGGGTTCTATTCGAGACTTTTCCTGGTATCCAGTAAAGGCAGTACATGGCGTCCTATCCTGGACCTTTATACTCTAAACACCTTTCTGGTGATTCTAAAATTCAAGATGCTGACTCTTCACCAGCTGCTTCTTATGCTAGGCAAAGATGCATGGTTGGCAACAGTAGACTTAAAAGAAGCATATCTGCACATCCCTATCGGGGAGTCTGGCAGAAGATACCTATGCTTCAAAGCAGGCTACATGCACTATCAGTTCTCTGCCCTGCCCTTTGGCTTATCCACTGCGCCCAGGGTATTCAGAAAGTGCCTAGCTTCCAGTCATTGCATTCTGCAGGCAAAGAAATATTCAAATATACCCATATCTGGACGATTGTCTAATTCAGGCAGAAAGCCAGGACATACTTTTGAATCATCTGGCCTTTGTTCAAAGGGTACTGACCTGTCTGGGATACACCATAAACGAAGAGAAATCACACCTGGTACCCTGTCAACAAATTATATTCCTGGGAGCAAGCTTGAATACAATTTCCCAGATGGCTTTCCTCACGCCAGAGAAACTGGTTCATTTGACAACCTTCTTCAAACAAGTGGCCACAAAAACCCAGTTATCTGCAAGCCTTTGGGGTTCATGGCCTCCTGCATTCTTCTCATTCTATATGCAAGGCTGCATATGAGGAAACTGCAATGGTACCTCAAAAGCCTAAGGTGTCATCATTCACAGGATCTAGAAGCAATGATTCCTATCATAGCTTGCCTACGCCTAGAGTTCCTTTGGTGGGCAGAGGCCTGCCACCAAAACAGGGACTACCATTCACACTCCCCCCCCCCCCCCGCCACCCAAACCTTAACAGATGCATAAGACTATGCATGGGGGGCCCACCTGGCAGGGAAGTGCATTCAGGGCAAATGGAACCAAAGTCAAATGCACCTGCATATCAATCAAAAAGAAATGTTAGCTATACAGTATGCTCTCACGGCCTTCAAGGACCACATTCTTCCAGGACAATTAATGATAAAGACGGACAACACCACTATTATGTGGTACATGAGCAAGCAGGGGGGTGCACATTCTTACCCCCTCTGCAGACTAGCCATGGCATTGTGGAACACAGCCCTGAGATGTCAAGTACATTTACAAGCTCACTTCCTGCCAGGAAAACTAAATACACTGGCAGATGAACTAAGCAGAAACCTCATGGGACCCACACGAGTGGAAACTGGAACCAAGGATTTTCAGCATGTTGACAAGCAAATGGGGGAGCCCAGATGTAGACCTGTTTGCCTCCCCCCAAAACTATCAGTTGGACAAATTCTGCACAAGGACTCCCCACAAGCTTGGAAAGTGGATGCTCTGTCCTTCAGCTGGAAAAACCCATCAGTTTATGCCTTTCCTCCTCTGCTTCTGCTCTCCAAAGTACTACTGAAAATCAAACGACAAACCAAGAACTATTTTGATTGCACCAGTCTGGCCACGCCAACACTGGTACCCCCTCTTGCGCAGTCTGTCATTGTGGGCCCCATGGCACCTGCCTCAGACTCCTACTCTTTTTATTTATTTATTTTTATTTATTTTTTATTTAACATTTGTTGACTGGGAATGTCCGACTAGGTTCCACAGAGCCTGTTTTCAGCGGAAGCCCGGGGAGAAATGCTCCAGATGCATGTCTTTGGAATGTGGGAGGAAACCGGAGTACCCGGAGGAAACCCATGCGAACACAGGGAGAACATGCAAACTCCACACAGAAGGCTCCCCAACCGAGAATCGAACCAGAGAACCTCTTGCTGTGAGGCGACAACGTTAACCGCTGCACCACTGTGCCGCCCTTCATATCAAGTATTCGTATTGCCCTTCGTATTGTCTCTGCAGGAGAACCAAATTCTGCACCCTCAACTTCAAACACTGAATCTAGCAGCCTGACTAATTACATAATTTATCCTTTACCATCTCTCAGTAAACCAGTGATGGATATCATTTTAGAGGCAAGGAGGCCTAGTACCAGTCTTGCGTTGAAAAATGGAAAAGATTCTGTACCTGGAACCAATCTCGAGGGATGAGCACAACAGTGCCCAATTTACCTCAGATTTTACAATACTTAACTGAGATGCTTCATAAGGGCCTGTCTTTCTCCTCCATCAAAATCCACGCCTCAGCCATCTCAGTTCATTATAACACAGAACCACCCATCTTCTCTCATCCACTGCTTAAGCAGTTGCTCAGAGGGGCCAAAAATCCATGACCACACAGGAGAGCTCCTACTTCAGCCTGGGATCTTAACTTTGTTTTGGAAAAGCTCACCCTTCCTCCTTTCGAGCCAACTTCTATTGCGGACTTAAAATTCCTTTCTTGGAAAGCAGCTTTCCTTTTAGCAATCACTTCAGCAAGAAAGGTATCTGAATTACAGGCCCTCATGGCAGTGGAGCCTTTCATCATCTTTCCTGCGGACAGGGTGTCCCTCAGGACCAATCCCTCCTTCATGCCCAAGGTGGTATCTAGTGTGGCTCTTAATCAGTGCATACATTTGCCAACCTTCTTTCCTAATCCACAGAGCAAAGGGCAATGGATTCTGCACTCCTTAGATGTACACAGACAACTTAGATTTTACTTTGACAGAACTAAACCTCAAAGGAAATCTGATCAACTGCTGGTGGCATTTGCTGCAGGGGCAGAGGGGAAGGCTATTTCAAAGCAAACCATTTCCAAATGGATAGGCCATTGCATTCATTTCTGCTACAAACACCATGGAAAACCTTTCCCACAGGGGATCAGACCCCACTCTACCAGGGCTGCATCTACCTCTACAGCTTTTCTCAGGGGCATCCCTACCAGGGACATCCTAGAAGCGGCTACCTGGAGTTCTGTACTTATTTTCACCAAGCATTACCATCTGCCAATTTTCTCTAAATCCAGAGCTGGCTTTGCCACTGCAGTCTAGCAGGGCCTTTTAGCTGGTCCTAATTCAATTTAAATTCCTCCTCCCATACTTAGCTTTGGGAATCTACCCAAAAGTGATGACTGCAACAGTGAAACACGAAGAACATGGTACAGTTGTGTACACTTACCATAAATGTAGATGTTCGAGTGTATTCACAGTTGCAGTCCTGGTTACCTTCCCTCCAGCCCCCTTCCTTTTTTGGATATACCTCTACTTTCCTTTGCTGTCTTCAAAAGCTTTTTGGTGCATTTGCTTTTTTTTTTGGAGGTTTAACCTTGTATATTTATAGATTTAGTTGCTTCCCATTAATGGGGGCACCTGACATCTGGGGCAAGAAAAACTGATGTAACGGCGTCGGCTGCATGTTTTATACCCCTGATGACCTGAAGTCATGGAAGAAGGGACAGCAACCGATGCAGGACCCAAGACTTTATTAATCAGGCCAACTGAGGGTTACTGCAAGCAGATAACCCAAAAGTGATGACTGCAACAGTGAATACACTTGAACATCTACATTTATGGTAAGTGTACACAACTGTACTTTCTGCATTGGTTGCTGTCACTCCAGGAATTATGTCAGGTTGTCAGAGGAATAAAAACAGGCAGCTGACGCCATTACATCAGGCTTTCTTGCTGAGGAGCCCAAAGCAGAAGCAGTTCGCACGAGTGCCGGTTGGCCACTACCTGAGTTTTTCGTTTACGAATTAAATCATCCTGAAGTCTTCTAAAGCTAAGTATCCCATTGGGGATCCTTTTTTCTTGCTCTAACCGATGTCAGAAAAAGTTAACAATTGTCTTGCCTGTGGAAAGCAAATACCACACCGAGATTTTCATTCTTACCGAGTCACCTGTTTAGGCCCAGACCACAACGTACCTCGCTGTCCGTTTTGTGCCTTGTTCAACGCCCAAACCATTTGTCGTCTGGTCCTTATTGTCGCTAAATACTTTCATTCTTAATCTCTGTTTTCCGAAATGGCTTTGGTAAGCCATCCGACTACCAATCTTCGGAAAAAACATAAGGATAAAAACAGGGACAGACCGCACAGGTCCAAAACTGCTGACGACACTTCCTTTAAGCTAGTTGCCAGTTCGCCGGTACTCAGTGAGGCACTTTGAAGCCCCTGATGCCTGCTTCTATGGATCCGCAGGCCTCTACTGAGACCCGTTTGGAGTCTGGTATGCTGCTCAACTATGGAATCTGTGGATGTCTCTACCTTGGATAGGTCCAGAGCCGCTGAGCAGGCACCGGCTTCTGAGGAAGTTCTTCACACTACCGATGTTCGACACAGACGACCTCTTTCGCGTCTTCAGTTCTGTCTAAAACTACTGAGCTTCTAAGGCCAAGAGTACACTCTACGCCTAGAAAACCGACCAAAGCGCATGCACCTGCTTCCTTGCCACAACATCAAATGCTTAAAATGGCAGAAGACCTTATTATGCTGATTTAAGGGAACCCAGCCTTCCCTTGCTAAGAGAGATACCAGTCCCCTGCAGCTTCAACAGACAGAGTCCGACTCTAAGGTATCTGATTATGAAGACATGCCCTTATCTGCTTATGAGGATTCTGATGCAGAGGGATCCATTCCCTCTGCCTCTCCTCCAGAGGATTTTTCTTTTGGTGAAACCTTACATATCTTGAGAGTATTTCCATTGGGAATGCCAAGACTATCCTCAGTCCAAAAAGAGACTCGGAGAATTTGTAGATTTGCCACAACATAGGCCTTTAACAATACCCCCAGTCGTGGAAGTTGTTGATGTCTTTATGGAATCCAGCCTTACCCCTGATACTTTACCCCCTTCTCCTAGGAAACCAAACAGGTACAACAGAGTACCTGATTCTCACAAATTCCTTTTCGAAATTCCTACTGCTGATCCAGAGATCATTTCCCAGGGGCCTAAAGGTATCAAAGCTACTACAGCTAGGAATCCCACCCCTTCGGGCAGGGATCCCAGAGCTTTGGACAGATGGGGTAAGAAAGTATATACCTCTGCAACTCTTGCCATTAGGGCTCTAAAATGTCAGTTTCGCATGCTGAAGTAACAACAACATATTATGGAACTTATTAAGCAAAAAAATAGCTACCTTTACAGACTGTGCAGAAAACAAAGAATTGCAAGAGCTTATGCATTCTACAAGCCAAGTCAGCAAGCATACATTGCAGTGTGGTTTTGACGCCCTAGAAGCATCTTGCAGGGCAGCAGTTACTGGTTCTCTACTGAGAAGGCATGCTTGGCTTAAGGAACAGACCTTGCCAGACCATGTCAAATCAAAGTTATTAGATGCTGCTTTCCACAAGGACAGTCTGTTTGGCACCAAAGCAGAAGAGGTTCTTAAAAAGATGGAAGAAAAAGCTAAATCTATGCTGACAGTTAAAGAATTCTTGCAAGTACTGCCTCCTAGATTCAGTAGGCATTGCCCCTTGAAACTTTGGTCCTTTCCAGCCCCCCAAGGCCATCTCAAACCAGACCTGGGGTAACAGACCACCCAGACTGCAGTCTTAGGGTATGTAGAGACCTAAGCAGGGAGTGCTAAGCCACCCCCTTACGGAAAGAATTCCCAGTGACTTCTCATCTCCACTCCCCACCTCTGCCCAATTACCTGTGCCTCTAGTAGGAAAACTTGCCCTTCATGCAAAAAAATGGACTTCCATCACTAAAGACCGATGGGTCTTCAACATTGTATCCAAGCGGTACAAATTTTACTTCCACTCACTGCCAACCCCAAACGGGTTCCCAGACCTTCCTCCAAACCAATGGGCAGAGGCACAAAATCAAGTTCAATCCCTGCTCCCTATAAAGGCAATTCAGCCTGTTCCTGCAGAACAGACAGGCCAAGGATTCTATTCCAGAGTCTTCCTGGTACCCAGAAAAGAGGGCACTTGGCTCCCAATCCTAGATCTGTCTATTCTCAACACCTTCCTGGTGGTACCAAAATTCAAAATGCTCACCCTGCAGCAGCTTCTACCTATGCTAGCCAAGGAAGCCTGGTTAGTCACCCTAGACTTAAAAGAAACCTGTTTGCACATCCCTGTAAGGGCTTCAGGGCAGGATCTATGCATTATAAGTTTTCTGCACTTCCCTTTGGCTTATCCATTGCTTCCAGAGTATTCACAAAATGCCTGGCTCCAGCCATTTGCTTACTGCAGACAGAGAAATATCCAAATTTACCTGTAGTTCAGGCAGACAGTCAGGAAATGCTGTTGCAGCACATGACATTTGTAAAAAGCCTTCTAACCTCCCTGGGGTACACCATCGATGAAAATAAATCAAAATTTGTCCCCAGTCAAAAAATTGGATTCCTGGGAGCAAGCTTGGACACAGCATACCAGATGGCATTCTTCACTCCAGAAAAACAAGCCCATCTGACAGACTATTTTATTCAAATGGCCACCAGAACCCAGCTATCTGCAAGGAGAATCCTGAAGGCCCTAGGGTTCATGGCCTCATGCATCCTACTAATTCCATATGCCAGACTGCATATGAGGAAACTTCAATGGTACTTAGTCTTTGGTGCCAACATTCTCAGGACCTGGAAACAGTCATTCCTATCATACCGTATTTAAGGACAGAGTTTTTTGGTGTGCAGCAACATGCAACCACAGCAAAGGACTGCCCTTTACTCAACCCCTTGCCTCCCAGACCCTAACCACAGATGCATCAGAAAATGCTTGGGGGACACACATGGACGGTAAGTGCATTCAGGGCCGCTGGAGCCCAAGTCAGATTCATCTGCACATCAACCAAAAAGAGATGCTAGCAGTGCAGCACGCTCTGACAGCTTTCAGATCCCTACTCTCACCAGGACACCTGCTAATAAAAACAGATAACACCACAGTTATGTGGTACATCAACAAGCAATGGGGGGACCCACTCTGCATACTAGCCATGGCCCTGTGGAACACTGCCTTGGACATGCAGGTCCATCTGGAAGATCAATTCCTGCCAGGCAAACAAAACTCACTGGCAGACTTCTTAAGCAGAAATCTCCTAGACCCACAATAGTGGCAGTTGGAACCTAGCACCTTCAACCTTTTGATTCAGAAATGGGGGACCCCAGGGGTGGATTTATTTGCCTCCCCCTGCAATCACCAACTCAGCAAATTCTGCACCAGGACTCCTCACAGCAGGGCCTGGAAAGTGGATGCGCTATCCTTCCAGTGGGTAAATCTCTCAGTCTTTTGCCTTTCCCCCTCTGGCCCTTCTCTCAAGAGGTATTGCTCAAGATAAGAATGGGCAGACCAAGGAGAATTCTGATTGCCCCAGACTGGCCACTCCAGCACTGGTACCCGCTCCTGTGCAGCCTGTCACCGGTGCCACCCTGGTATCTACAACAGATCCCAACCCTGCTCTCTCAGCAGGGGGCACAGATCTTGCATCAGCAACTGCAAACCCTAAATCTTGCAGCCTGGCTTATTCTGGGAATTCTCCCCCAGTAACCAGCCTAAGGAAGCAGGTGCTGGACATCATTCTTGAAGCTAGAAGACCCAGTATGAGGAAATCCTATGCTGATAAGTGGAAAAGGTACTGCTTCTGGATTCAATCTAAAGGAGAGGACACACACCTGCCCTCCCTGCCTCTACTCCTGGATTACTTAGCAGATCTACTCCACAGAGGCATATCCTTCTCCATTAAGATCCATGCCTCTGCCATTTCAGCTCATTACAACATTGAGCCACCTCTCTTCTCTCACCATCTTATCAGACAGTTCCTGAGAGGGACAAACAACTTAAGGCCGCCAAGGAGGGCAGCCACCCCTGCTTGGGACCTTAACTTTGTACTGGAAAGCTCACGCTTCCCCCTTTGAGCCTGCAGCATCAGCAGAGTTAAAATTCCTCTCTTGAAAAACAGCCTTGCTTCTGGCCGTCACTTCAGCTAGAAGATTGTCTGAGTTGCAAGTACTCATGGCTGTAGAACCCTTCATTATTTTCCATGCTGACAGGGTTTCCCTCAGGACTAACCCTTCCTTTATGCCTAAAGTGATATCCAGTGTGGCTCTCAGTCAATCTATCCATTTGCCAACCTTCTTCCCTAATCCTCAAAATAAAGAGGAAAGATCCTGCACTCTTTGGACGTGCACAGACAGCTCACATTCTACCTTGATAGGGCTAAGCCCTTTCTGAAATCTGACCAGTTACTAGTCAGCTTTGCACAAGGGGCAGAGGGCAAGGCCATTTCAAAACAAACTATTTCCAAATGGATAGCACACTGCATCCATTTCTGCTACAAGCACCATGGGAAACCAACCCCCACAGGGTGGCAGAACACATTCCACTAGGGCAACTTCTACCTCTGCAGCATTCCTCAGGGGAGTTCCTGCCAGGGACATCCTGGAAGCTGCTACATGGAGTTCTGTACACACCTTCACCAAACATTACTACCTGCCTATCTTTTCCAAATCCAGGGCGGGTTTTGCTACAACAGTCCTGCAAGGCATACTAGCCAGCTCCAGCTCTTCTTGACCGCCTCCACCCTTCAACTTTGGGAATCTACCCAAGTGTGATGACTACAACAGCGAAACATTAAGAACATAGTACAGTTGTGAACACTTGCCATAAATGTAGATAGAGTGTATTCACTGTTGCAGTCCTGGTTTCCCTCCCTCCAGCCCCCTTGTATCTCTCTCTCTCTCTCCCTATTACTCACCCCTTTCAGGGATATTGTTTACTTTTTACTGGTGGTGTTTTCTCCACCATAACCTAGCTCCCTATTTGGGGGGCTCATGACATTTGAGGCAAGAAAAACTGATGTAATGGCGTCGGCTGCCTGTTTTTATACCCTGATCTGAGTAAGTCCTGGAGCGACAGCAACCGACGCAGAAATACTAAGTCTCTGGTATTTGGGCCCACTGAGGGCTACCTGCAGCCAGACAACCCAAGTGTGATGACTGCAACAGTGAATACATTTGAACATCTACATTTATGGTAAGTGTACACAACTGTACTGTCATCCTCAACCAAAGAATGCCATTCTCACCACCACCTCCCGTTCAACGGGTTCATACAGATGCCTTAGCCGAGGCATGGAGGGGAGGGGGCATGTGCATGATCACACTGTGCAGGGGAAGTCGGAACCCCATTTCCCAAAAGAACATATCATTTTGCAGGAAATGAGGGCTGTTCTGCAAGCTCTTCAGATCTTTGTCCATCTCTGAAAACTCAGCCCACTCCTAATGTTCACAGACAACACCACAGTCATGTGCTACACAAGCAAACGGAGAGGCACCAAGTCTTGTCAACTGTGCAGGTTAGCACAGGAGGCATAGAAATAGGATAGACCAAATGAACATCACGCTAACAGCCACATACATCCCTTCTCAGGATAATGTGGTAGCAGACACCCTAAACTGCTCCCTGGAGGACCGTCAGGAATGGACTTTGAGCAGAGAGGTTTTCCAGACTATCACCTTTCAGTGGAGCATTTCACAGATATACCTATTTACATGATAAACAAACCAAACATAAGCCCCCCTCCTTCTGCACCAGGGATGCTTGTCCCACAGCCTGGAGGACAGATGCCTTTTCCAGTGTGTAGGGAAGTGTTTTCTTTGCTTTTCCTCTTCAGCATCATCTTCCAAAATCTCTCTCCAAGGCACAAAAGGAAGCACCCCAACTCCTTTTACTGGCACCGTTTTAGCCAAGGCAGCCTTTCCCCTTGGTATTTAATCTGACAAAGTGAAATTTCAGGAGAATTCCTCTTTAGCCGGACCTGATAACTCAGCAAAAAAGATTGCTACTCCATCCAAATCTTTCATCTCTCAACTTGACTCTGTGGATGATAGGATTTTAATTCCTAAAAGACATGTCTATTCTGAGGAGATTGTTGAAGTCCTACAAGAGGCCAGGAGACCCAGTACTAGAAAATCTTACACAGCTAAATGGTAAAGATTTTCCCATTGGTACCACAAATTTAGTCATGACCTACTATTATCACAGGTTTCTGCCATGCAGCAGTGTCTCTGTGGACTGCTTTGGTCAGGTTTTGCCCACTGTTCTGTAAAAGCTCACCTGTCAAAGCCTGTCTCCCTCTTTGCACCCCCCCCCCTACTTATGGCTAGGAAGGAAGTCAAACTTTTCCTAAGGGTAGTCCTGCATCTTTAGCCACCGGGGGAAGCCCATCTTTTCCCTTGGGATCTTAATTTTGTGCTGGAATAGCTCGCACTGCCTCCTTTTAAACCAGCAGCTTTGGCTTCTCTAAAATTCTGTACTTGGAAAACTATCCTTCTCTTGGTTCTCTTGGCCATTCCCCCTTTTATTTTTCATAAGGACAGGGTGATTGTCAAGGTTAATACATCCTTCATGCAGAAGGTAGTGAACAAGTTGTCCCTCAGTCAGGCTATTCATCTTCCCACTTTCTTTCCCAGTGCACACAACAGGGGGAAAGGATCTTACTCACAACATTCGCAGGCAACTGAAATTTTATCTGGACAGAAGTAAATGCTTCAGAAAGACTGACCAGCTGTTTGTATCATTCATGAGCCCTAAGCTGGGCCAACCAGTCTCCAAACAAACTATCGCAATTTGGATTTCTAAGGCTCTCTCTTTCTGCTGCTCGCATTATGCTAAAACCTTGCCTTCCTGCCTTAAAGCACATTCTACTAGGCAGTGGCTTCCTCAGAGACATTTCACAAAGGAATAGACTCCAAGTCTACCTTAGAACTCTGCAAAATTGATGCTTTCTCTAGGTCCAGGGCAGCCTTTACTCGGGCAGTTCTGTCTGGACTGCTGTACGTCTCTTTTACTCAGTAGCCAACCACTGTTCTCTCCTCTTTCAGTTGTGAGAATCGCCCATATGTCAGGAGTGCTGCAACACTGATTTCACTTAGGATGTAAGTGTTAGTTGTACAAGAACTTTCTGTAATAGTAGATGTCCTACTGATCATTGTTAGCTTTCCATCTCACCCTCCGTCTGTTCTTCTCTACCTCACTTAAACCTTTAAATTCTTATACTCCATATCTCTGCTTCATTACAAGGGAACGGGGAAGGTTTACCTTTTCAAGCTACACCCCTCCTAGTTGATCAGTCTCCTCAGTTGTCTTCAGCCCACTGGCTTGCAGATGGTCTGTGGATCTACTCTTGTGAATATCCATCTGTATACCCCAATGCATACCAGCTGAGTTCATGCATCACTTGTGTGTGTCCTAGGAGGAATGTAAATCTTTGTTACCCCCTGCCGGATGTCTGTGGTCACTATGCTGCAGCAGTGATCACTAGGACATCTACTGTTTCAAATTCTTACACAACTGTACTGTTCTGCTTGACCATCAAGTTAATTTTTCCATCAATTCTTTTTGTATGTTCTTTTTGTTTGTCTAGACCACACTGAACACTGCTGCTTTGTAAATTAAATGTGTCCCATATGAGAGGAAATGTTACTGATCACTTATTTCATTGTAAATGGAACAATTAACTTTTAGTTGCAGAAGTAAACTTTTTATATAATGTACTACCATATATCGAGATTTATGCTGTTTTATGGAGTCTACTGTACTTGTTTTATTATTTGGTTTTGAATACATCATGAACGTTGTTGTTCTTAATAGGAATTGATATCGAAGCAGCTCGCAAAGAAGAAGAAAGGTTAATGCTTAGAGATGCACGACAATGGCTAAACAGTGGCCAGATAAGTGATGCCAGACATCCAAAATCTGGCGGTACAGCACTTCATGTAGCAGCTGCTAAAGGTTATGTTGAAGTTATGAAGTGAGTATGCATTAATTCTTTGACTGGGTTAGTGCTTATTAGCTGTTGCCCATTAACAAGGGGGGTCGTGGGGAGAAAAGTGTTCTTAAAGGAATATAAATAGCAATGGAAAAACAATTTTAGTGTTGCATGCTTTCAAGAAGGTATGTGTTGTCCGTACATACATTGTCAGTTCTTAAGTTTTCCATTGCACATATTGTTGCAGTTAATGTATAACAAGCCTTATAGCCATTGTGCAGTTTTTCTTATAAAATCAAATTAGAATTGCATAGCATAGAAAATTTAATAAAATGACGATGTATAAAAAGTAGGAGGCTTATTTTTAGCAAGTTGAGAGGAGAGGAAAGGTGTGCATACTTCATATATTTGGTTTATATACAGTAATTGTTAAATGTTGCTAAATGTTTGTTTTCTTCTGGTCTCAACATCTAATGCGTCATGCACACACTTATTTAGTGAAGTTAACCACGCGAATACACTTAATGTCACTGTACTGATCTGATGCAACCCCCAGCTACTTATTGGTAGAAAGGCAAAAGAGCTTTAGACTTCGAGTTTGTTTTGCTTGTATCATTTTATAGCTGTAAAATGATAATTTTTCTCAAGGCCAAAGTATATCTTTTCCTTTTTCAGCTTAGTCACACAACTATAATTTTATTATAATGTGTTTATTTTCTTTTGTTGACAAGGAAAATCCGACTGGGCAAAAAAAATACATTGCATTAATACAATGGGTAAAAAGTCACATAGGATAACAATTGCAGTACAGAGATGCATGATGAAACAAAAACTTTCAGTAAATTACACAAACATAATGCAAATCTTGCATTATGTATTGGATAAGCATGAGTTACATTAGTGAGTAATAAAATTGGGTGCTTTGATTTTTATGAGAGAAAGTATTGCAGACAGATATGGTTAAATGAGAGAACAGTATAGTAGTTGATTAGTATTTAGATAAACTTTCAAGAGTGAGAAGTGATGTAAGAGAGACTTGTATTTGGAGTAAGAAACTTGCATATAGTAGTACTGGGATACAGTGAGATAGTAAGTTAAATAGTATTTGGTGTTTACATTTTAAGGTGTTAGCTTGGGGTTGTGCAGGACTATAGTCAGGAGTTTACGTATTGTGTAAAGTTAATTTTTGAAAACTTAGTTTGTTTGCTGTAAGTGTAGTTGTAGGGAGTTCCATAGTTTGAAGACAATGGAGTAAAGTGAGTCAGCAATATTAAATTTGCGGTTGTGATCATATTTCCATGGCTGGGAAGTATATGGTATTTTGTAGTAACAGGCAGATGTTCTTCGTGTTTCACTGTTGCAGTCATTACATTTGGGTAATCTGCTGGCAGGTTGCCCTCAGTTGGCCTGATTAACAAAGTCTTGGGTCCTGTGTCGGTCGCTGTCCCTTCTTCCATGACGTCAGGTCGTCAGGGGTATAAAACATGCAGCCGACACCATTACATCAGTCTTTCTTGCTGTGCGGTGCATGAAGCAGAAGCAGTTTGGAACTGCCGGTCGGCCGACTCCTGAAATTTTTGTTTTCGAGTTTCAGAACCGAAGTCTTAAACTAAAAGCTAAGTACCCCATTGGGGAAACTTTTTATTGCTCCTTACCGATGTCAGTAAAAGTTAATAATTGCATTACTTGTGAAAAGCAAATATCTCATAAAGATTTTCATTTGTACTGTATTCCTTGCCTAAGCCCTGACCATGACATATCTTGCTGTTGGTTTTGTGCTTTATTTAATCAGCGCACTATCCGTCGTCGGTACAGTTTTGCTTCTAAATATTTCGGTTCTTGGTTAAATTATCCAGAAATGATGTCGGTTAGCCATCCAACTACTGGAATATCGAAAAAACGCAAAGAAAAAGACAGGCCATTGAGGTCCAAAACTGCCGACGACGCTTCTCCTAAGCCAGTCGCCTGTTCGCTGGTACTCAGTGAGGCGCTTTCGTAGCCCCTGATACCCGCTACTTCTGATTCGCAGGCCTCTACTGAGACCCATTCGGAGTCCGGTATGCTGCGAGATGCTTCACCTATGGAATTCGCGGATGTCTGTACTTTGGATGGGTCCGGAGCCGCTATGCAGGCACTGGCTTCTGAAGGTGTATTCAGGCCTACAGACTTGCATATTAAACCAACTCCACCTTCAATCCTAAGGCCTAAATCTCGATCTATGACTAAAAAACCGATGCCCAGGCCACATGTTTAGGCCTCTATGCCTAAAACACAAATGATCAAAATGGCTGAAGATTTAATTACTCTAATTAGGGGTAGTCAACCCCCCCCCCCTTCTAAGAGGCCTAGGGCTGAACTTGACTATGAATCTTCTGAACAAGACTCTGTTTCTTCTGACTCTTCTAATGACCTGGATTTGTCCATGCCTACTTATGAGGATTCTGATACAGAGGATTCCATTCCCTCTGCTTCTCCCCCTGAGGATTTTTCTTTTGGAGAAACTTTACATACTTTAAGGGAGCATTTCCACTGGGAAAGTTAGGAATTTTCTGAATCCAAAAAGAGGCTTAGGGATTTCCTTCTTCCTCAGCATAGGCCTTTGGCTATACTTCATGTACTATACATTGTTGATGTGTTTTCGGAATCCAGTATGGCCCCTGATTCCCTGCCTCTGGCCCCTAGTAAACCGGACAGATACTACAGGGTTTCTGAGTCCCACAAATTCCTTTTCAAAAATCTTGTTGTGGACCCATAAACTATTTTTCAGGGGCCCAAGGGCAATAAGGCTTCTACTGCTAAAAATCCTACCCCTTCTGATAGAGACTCCAGGGCGCTGGATAGATGGGGTAAAAGGTTTATACTTCTGCAACCTTGGCAATCAGGGCTTTAAACTGTCAATTCCATATGCTAAAATATCAACAGCATATCATGGGACTGCTTAAACAGAAAATGTTGATTTCTGACTGTGTGGAAAATAAAGATTTACAGGATTTGTTACATTCAGCTGAACAAGTTGGAAAACGTACTTTGCAATGTGGTTTTGATTCTTTAGAGGCCTCTTGCAGGGCTGCTGTTACTGGGTCTGTGCTTAGAAGGCATGCTTGGCTTAAGGAGCAATCTCTGCCTGATCATGTTAAAGCAAAACTGTTGGATGCTCCTTTGCATCAGGACCGTCTGGCAATAAGGCTGAAGAAGTTCTAAAACAGATGGAAGATAAAGCTAAATATATGCAAACTGTGAAAGATTTCTTACAAGTACAACCTCCTAGATTTTGTAGGCACTGGCCTACTAAGAACTGGTCCTTTCCAGTTCCTTTCAGAGCCACTCAAGCCAAACCCAGACACTGCAAAAGCACCAGGTTTCAGTCCCAAGGGACTCTCAGAACTTAAGCAATGGGGTGCTTCCACTTCCAAATCTGGAAATAACAAGACACCCCCCTATGGTAAACTGTCTCAATGACTTTCCTTTAAAATTACCAAGCACTTAACTCTCAGCCGCCCCTTTAGGGGAAAAACTGGCTCTTCATGCAAAAAACTGACAACTTATAACCCAGGACAAATAGGGTTTTAAGTAGTGTCCCAGGGATACAGATTTCATTTCCACACATTGCCAACTCCAAACGGGTGGCCAGACCTGCCCCCAAATCAGTGGGCAGAGGCTCAGAAACAAGTACTTTCCCTCCTAAACATGGGGGCTGTTCAACTAGTACCAGAAGAGGAAAAGTGTCAAGGTTTCTATTCCAGACCTTTCCTGTTACCCAGAAAAGACAAATCATGGCATCCAATTCTGGACCTGTCCACTCTAAACACCTTTCTGGACATTCCAAAATTCAAGATGCTGACTCCTTCACCAGTTACTTCCTATGCTAGGCAAGGATGCCTGGTTGGCAACTCTAGATTTAAAAGAGGCTTACCTGCATATCCAAATCAGGGAATCTTGCAGAAGATGCCTACGTTTCAAAGTAGGCTACTTGCATTATCAGTTCTCTGCACTGCCCTTTGGCTTTTTTTCTGCGCCCAGGGTATTCTCCAAGTGCCTGGCACCAGTAATTGCATTTTGCAGGCAAAAAAATATTCAAATATATCCATACCTGGGCGACTGTCAGAAAACCAGGCCACTCTTCTAAAACATCTGGCATTTGTAAAAAGGGTTCTAACTTGTCTAGGGTACACCATAAATGAAAAGAAATCACAACTGGTACCCTCAAAAATTACATTCCTGGGTGCAAGCTTGAATACAACTGCCCAGATGGCTTTCTTTATGCCAGAAAAGCAAATTCATTTGGTGACTTACTTCAAACAGGTGGCCACAAAAACCCTGCTCTCTGCAAAACAAGTAATGCAAGCCTTGGGGTTCATGGCCTCCTGCATTCTTCTAATTCCAAGTGCAAGACTGCATATGAGGAAACTTCATTGGTACTTAAAAAAGTTTATGGAGTCAACATTGTTACAGCCTGGAAACAATGATTCCTATCATACCTTGCTTGCGCCTAGAGTTCCTATGGTGGGCAGAGGCCTGCCACCAAAACAAGGGACTGCCATTCACACCACCCCCTGCCGCCCAAACCCTAACTACAGAAGCATCAGACTATGCATGGGGGGCTCATCTGGCAGGAAAGTGCGTTCAGGGCAAATGGAGCCCAAATCAAATGCACCTTCATATCAATCAAAAAGAAATGCTAGCTGTACAGAATGCTCTGACAGACCCGTGGTGGTGGTGCTTCGGTAGCGTTGTCGCCTCACAGTAAGACGCTGTCCAGTTCGATTCTCAGCTAGAGCATCTTCTGCGTGGAGACGTGCGTGAATAGGCGTACCTTTGTTGAAGGCTGTGCGTCAGGCCTGGCAAACCGGTACGTAAAAATCAACTGCCAATCATTAGCGAATGGGAGTTCCACTGTGGCGACCACTAACCGGGAAAAGCCGAAAGACGCAAGCAAACCGAATGCTCTAACAGCCTTCAAGGACTACCTTCATCCAGGACAACTAATGGTAAAGACGGACAACACCACGGTTATGTGGTACATGAAAAAGCAGGGGGGTACACATTCCTACCCCCTCTGCAGACTAGCCATGGCATTGTGGAACATGGCCGTGAGCTACCAAGTACAACTAGAAGCTCAATTCCTGCCAGGAAAGCTGAATATTCTGGCAGATGAACTAAGTAGAAATCTCATGGACCCACATGAATGAAACTGGAACCACTGATTTTTAACATGTTGACATGCAAATAGGGGAGCCCAGACATGGATCTTTTTGCCTCACCCTAGAACTACCAGTTGGACAATTTTGCACAAGAGCACCTCACAAAAAAAAACCTGGAAAGTGGATGCTCTGTCCTTCAGCTGGAAAAACCCATCAGTCTATGCCTTTCCTCCTCTGCCTCTGCTCTCCAAAGTTCTACTAAAAGTCAAACAGGACAAACCAAAAATTATTTTGATTGCTCCAGACTGGCCACGCCAACACTGGTACCCACTCCTGAGCAGTGTGTCACAAATTTCTCCATGGCACCTGCCTCAGACACCTTCCTTGCTGTCTCAGCAGCCGAACCAAATTCTGCACCCTCAGTTCCAAATATTGATTCTTGCAGCTTGGCTAATCATTTAAATTGCCCCTTAGCATCC
The DNA here is from genome assembly GCF_019279795.1 of Protopterus annectens. Classification (NCBI taxonomy): domain Eukaryota; kingdom Metazoa; phylum Chordata; order Ceratodontiformes; family Protopteridae; genus Protopterus; species Protopterus annectens. The sequence goes on from NC_056745.1 coordinate 454,699,642, forward strand.
CTCAGCAAACCTGTGATGGATGTCATTTTGGAGGCGAGAAGACCTAGTACTAGAAAATCTTATGCTGACAAATGGAAAAGATTCTGTACCTGGAATCAGTCTCAAGGGATGAGCACAGCAGCGGCCAGTTTACCTCAGATTTTGCAATACTTAACTGACATGCTTCACAAGGGCCTGTCTTTTTCTTCCATTACAATCCATGCCTCAGCCATTTCAGCTCATTACAACACAGATCCCCTCTCTTCTCTCATCCTCTGCTAAAGCAGTATCTCAGAGGGGCCAAAAACTTGAGACCACCCAGGAGAGCTCCAACCCCTGCCTGGGACCTTAACTTTGTATTGGAGAAACTCACTCTACTTCCTTTCGAGCCAGCTGCTACTGCAGACTTTCCTTTCCTGGAAAACAGCCTTTCTTTTAGCAATCACTTCAGCTAGAAGGATATCTGAATTACCGGCCCTAATGGCAGTGGAGCCTTTCATCATCTTTCATGCGGGCAGGGTGTCACTCAGGACCAATCAATCCTTCATGCCCAAGGTGGTATCCAGTGTGATTCTTAATCAGTCCATTCATTTGCCAACTTTCTTTCCCAACCCACAGAACAAGGGGGAGTGGATTCTGCATTCATTGGATATACACAGACAACTTAGATTCTACTTGGACAGGACTAAATCTCGAAGAAAATCTGAACAACTGCTGGTAGCATTTGCTGCAGGGGCAGAGGAGAAGGCTATTTCAAAACAAACAATTTCTAAATGGATAAGCCATTGTATTAATTTCTGCTGTAAGCACCATGGAAAACCTATCCCCCAGGGCATCAGATCTCATTCCACCAGGGCTGCATCTACTTTTACAGCCTTTCTCAGAGGTGTTCCTACCAGGGATATTCTAGAAGCTGCTACCTGGAGTTCAGTTCATACTTTCACCAAACATCATCACTTATCAATTTTCTCTAAATCCAGAGCTGGCTTTGCCACTGCTGTTTTGCAGGGCCTTATAGCTGGTTCTAATGCTGTATAAATCCATCCTCCCAACCATAGCTTTGAGAATGTACCCAAATGTAATGACTGCAACAGTGAAGCACGAAGAACATAGTACAGTTGTGTACACTTAGCATAAATGTAGATGTTAAGAGTGTATTCACTGTTGCAGTCCTGGTTACCGTCCCTCCAGCCCCCTGTTTTTCTCTTACTATACCTCTACTTTCTTTTAGTTTGCTTAAAAGCCTTTTTGGTGTATTTGCTTTTGTTTGGAGGTATATTTTTGTGTTTTTAATTACTTCTATATATTTTGCTCCCCATTTCGGGGGCACCTGACATCTGGGGCAAGAAAAACTGATGTAATGGCGTTGGCTGCATGATGTCCTTCAAGGATGCATCTGCAGTCATAACAAATGGGTTGTCCTGTCCTCAGGCAGCCCTTCGGTCGGCCGGATTCCAAAGTCTGGGTCTGGCCTCGGCTGGTGTCGCACTTCACCCGACGTCATCTCTGCTGGTCTTCGGGTATAAAGGCATCAGCCGACGCCATTTTTCTCAGTCTTTCTTGCCGCGTGGCGCCCGAAGCAGAAGCTGTTCGCAAGTGCCGGTCGGTCAGATCCAGAGATTACTACTACCGAATACTACTTCGAAGACTTCTAAAAAGCTAAGTACCCCGTTGGGGACTCTTTCTTGCCTCAGCCGATGTCAGAAAAAGTAAATAACTGTTTAACTTGTGGGAAACAAATACCTCATAAAGATTTCCACTCTTACTGCTTACCTTGTTTAGGCCCAGACCACGACGTAGCAGCCTGTTTAGCCTGTGCTTCCTTCAACCGACGAACGCTTAGGTGTCGGTCGGAGTTTGCTGAACAGTTTTTCGGCTCAGATTTTGCGTACATTATGCCGTCGGATCCTCCGACTTCTCAAATTGTTAAAAAACGCAAAGAAAAAGACCGACACTCGCGGTCCGTGGTTTCGGCTGAAACCACGGTTAAGCAAACCGCGAGTGTCTCGGTTTCGGCCGAAACCGAGCAAATGGGTCAATCTTCAGCCGAATCCAACAAGGATTATGGACCCCAGATCAACTGCACCTGCACATAAATCAAAAAGAAATGCTGGCAGTAAAACTAGCAATCCAGAATTTCAGACCATTCCTCAAAGAAGGCCATTTGATGATAAGGACAGACAACACCACAGTCATGTGGTACATCAACAACAGGGAGGCACTCATTCATACCCCCTATGCCGAATGACTCTGTACCTATGGAATATGGCTCTGAGCTACAACATACAGTTACAGGCAATATTTGTACCGGGAAAAGAAAACATCCTAGCAGACATGTTAAGCAGAACTACCTCGGATGCTCACGAATGGATGCTACACCCGGACATCTTCAAGGCCATCACACAGAAATGGGGAATGCCACAAATAGACCTATTCGCATCCCCACTCAATCACCAGCTCAAGAAATTCTGCACAAGGACATACCACCCACTTGCATGGAAGGTGGACTCTCTATCCTTCAGTTGGAAAGGCCTAACAGCATATGCATTCCCACCTCTTCCTTTGATGCACAAGATACTACTGAAAATCAAAGAGGAGCGTCCAATGATAATTCTGATAGCTCCAAATTGGCCAAGACAACACTGGTATCCATTGCTGAGGAGCATGTCACGGGGGAGAACGTGGACACTACCCCTGATGCCTTTGATGTTAACTCAGAACGACTACAACATCATGCATCCAAATCTAAAAACTCTGCAACTAACTGCCTGGAACATTACATAACAGCAACTAACCCAGATTTATCCCAAAGGGTTAAAGACATTATCCTGGAGGCCCGCAGACCTTCTACAAGAAGGAACTATGCAGGGAAATGGAAAAGGTTTGTCATTTGGAGCACTGAAAGAGGAAAAGATGTGTCAAAGATAGATATTGCCAACATCCTGGAGTATTTGGCAGAGCTTCTCCATACAGGCCTGTCCTATTCCTCCATCAAGATACATGCATCAGCTATTTCTGCAGAATGCAGCTTTGATCCCCCTGTCTTCTCACATCCTCTACTCAGGCAGTTCCTCAGAGGAATCAAGAATGTAAAACCTCCTAGGAAACCACCATTACCAGCATGGGACTTGAACTTTGTGCTAGAAAAATTGACACTCCCTCCATTCGAACCAGCAGCAACAGCAGATCCTCAACACCTATCCTGGAAAACTGCTTTCCTACTGGCAATTACTTCAGCAAGAAGGGTTTCGGAACTACAGGCCTTAATGGCAGTACAACCCTTCCTAATCTTCCATCAAGATAGAGTATCCATGAGAACTAATCCTACATTTATGCCTAAGGTGGTATCCAGAGTGTCTCTAAACCAGGCAATCCACCTACCTACCTTCTTTCCCAATCCACAGAACAAGGGGGGAAAGACTGCTGCATACCTTGGATGTACATAGACAGTTGCGCTACTACCTGGACAGAACCAAGGGCAATAGAAAAACTGACCAGCTTCTAGTGGCCTATGCAACAGGAAGGGAAGGAAAAGCAATTTCCAAACAGACAATTTCCAAGTGGATAGGAAATTGCATCAGATTCTGTTACTCCTACCATGGAAAACCAATTCCACAGAACATAAGACCTCACTCTACAAGGGCTACAGCCACTACCACAGCTTTCTTACGAGGAGTGGCAACCAAGGACATTATTGAGGCGGCTACTTGGACCTCCGTGCATACATTTGCCAAGCATTATAACTTACCTCTATACTCTAGATCCCGAGCAGGGTTTGCCACTGCTGTATTGCAAGGGATCCTAACTACACCATAATTCTTCTTCCTCCTCCGCTAGTTTGGCTATGGTATTCTACCCATTTGTTATGACTGCAGATGCATCCTTGAAGGACATAGTACAGTTTTGTACCTACCATAAATGTAGATGTCCGAACAGGGTAGCATCTGCAGTCAGGATTACCCACCCTCCTTCCCTTCTGTGGTATTCCTAGGGTATTTACCCTCCTAATAGCTAGCTGGGGGGGATCTCTTATGCTGTATTTGTTTGTATATATGTACATACATGCTTATTTTTGTGTTTGCCTACTTTTTTGGAAACATTGGCATTTACCCAAAATTTAGTTTTCCAAGAGGGCAACTGGCATCTGGGGCAAGAAACACTGAGGAAAATGGCGTCGGCTGATGCCTTTATACCCGAAGACCAGCAGAGATGACGTCGGGTGAAGTGCGACACCAGCCGAGGCCAGACCCAGACTTTGGAATCCGGCCGACCGAAGGGCTGCCTGACGACAGGACAACCCATTTGTTATGACTGCAGATGCAATCCTGTTCGGACATCTACATTTATGGTAGGTACAAAACTGTACTTTTTATACCCCTGACGACCTGACGTCATGGAAGAAGGGACAGCAACCGATGCAGGACCCAAGACTTTGTTAATCAGGCCGACTGAGGGCAACCTGCCAGCAGATTACTCAAATGTAATGACTGCAGCAGTGAATACACTCTAACATCTACATTTATGGTAAGTGTACACAACTGTACTTTTTCTTGTTTACATACTAAATCATGGGTAATAATTGTAGGTAAGATTGTGGGAGTTCTAGCTTGTGTAATTGTTTTAGTACTATGCAGTGGTATCTTGTAGGTAGGTTGGTGGCAAACCTAGCAATTTTGTGTAACAGCTGTCTAGTTGAATTTTTAGTACTGTGAGTGTTAGGATAGGGGAGGCGTAAAAGAGAAATTGTATTAAAGTTGGTTGATGCATTGTTTTTCTGGTGCTGTCAGTGTTTACTTCTGTGTAATAAGCCTTTTTATTTTTATTTATTTGTTTATTTTTACAACTTGCACAATGTGTATATCAAATTTTAGATGTTCCTCTTTTATGACTCCCAGTAGGTTTGATTTGTTTTACTGTTTCTGTTGTGGTATTTTCAGAAAGTATTGTGAATTTTTTCCGATGTTCTCGCTTCATTCTATTCAACAGGTTCAGATGTTGTCCTTTTCATTCTTCCTCACTCATGGGTTACAGAATAGATCCAGTCATTAGAGCCGACTCTGTCACATTTTCCAGACTCGAGCTCTTCCCTCTTCCCATAATGGCATAAGGGCTGTGGATGCACCTTTGCGGAGCACTTTAAATTTCTTATCAATACCCCCTGCGAAGGGGGAGCAAAGCAATAAAACCTTGTTTGTCATAGAAATTTGATTTTCTACCCCAAAAGGGCTTTCTCGGGAAACCAGAAAGGAAGGAAGAAACTGTGGTTCTACAAATTCCAAGGTTTTGCTTCAGGCACTTGTGTTGCTAGTGACACCTACCCGAGGCAGAGGGAGAAAAATAGTGGAAGTTGTCGTCCCCCCACACACACACACACACACACACATACATGCAGAAGAGGTGGTCTGCAAAGCTAAGACTTTCAGGGTCTCTTCTTCGATGAGCGTTTTTAGCACTTCTGAACAGTTGCCTGACTGCTACAATCTGGAGGCAGTTCTGGGGGGGGGTGCTTAGCCCCTGCACCCTATGACCTTGGCATCCATCACTTGAGATACTTGGGTGCAGAGGATTATAACCAGAGGTGTCTCAATTGTCTTTCTTTCTCATCCTCCTCGTTCAAGGAAACTACGCATTGTGCCACCCTGTCAGCAAAAGGCAGCAGCTGTAGAGGTAAGAAAGCTGCTAGGCAGATGAGTAATCCAAGAGGGCGGCCCACCAGACTAGCAAGGATCCAGAAATTACTTAAGGTTCTTTTTGGTGCCAAAGAAGAAATGGGACCCAAGGACAATTCTGGACCTCAGGCACTTTAACCAATATGTGAAATGGATGAAATTCTGGTTGGTCATGGTATAGTCCATACTACCATTGCTGAGGAAGGATGACTGTGTGCTCCATACATCTCCAGGACTCATACTACCACATAAAGATGGACAAAAGGTCCAGGAGGTTTTTCCACTTCAGCTGGGAGCCAGTCAGTACTAGTTCATAGCCCTGCCCCTTGGTCTCATCACATCCCTCCTCAAGTGTTCACCAAATGTGTGGCAGTGGTAGCAGCCCATCTCAGGTTGTTGGGGTTCCTATTGTTCCCATACTTGGATGACTGGCTTGTAAACTACCCCACCAAGAATCTCTTACTTCAAGCCAGGAACTCTGCTCTGCCTTTGCTCACAAGTGTGAGGGAGGGGGAGCAGTAAGCATGACCAAGTCAAAGCTTTAACCAGTTTAAGCCGCAGAATTCATTGAAGCTCATTTGGCTATATAGCTGCAGTTTGCCAGGCTACTGTAATCCAGGGTTTCCATCTTCAACAGCAAGCCGTACTTTCTCATCAGAAGCCACTAGCAGGGGGTGGGGTGTGGCCAGGATGCTGAGGAGATAGGAGTAGATTTCACCAGTTCTGCCATTCTTGCTTTTCTGACAGGAAATTTTATTTTTAAGTTATTGTACTTGCTTCTTTATTGCCAGAAATTAATAACTTAAACTGTTTTGGTCGCTATCAAAAAACATTTGATTTATTCCCTACATTTTCCTGTCAAACTATTTGGAAAATCTTCACATTTATAGAATGAGACATACAAAAACCAACTCAAGATACTTGTCTGAAAAAAGGTTTTGACTAATATTCAGGAACTTTCTCTGAATAGGGGCAAAATGGACCATAAACTGGGCAATTTTAAGGAGAGGTGTACTAAGCAAATGGAACTAATCCAAGAGTTTCTTAATCAACAAAGTGCAGATTTCAATAATAGAAGAAGCTTTAAATGATGTGGAAAAAAGACAGTCAGAAGAAGAAAACACTGAATTCCTATTTAAGCGAAATACCTTATTGAGTAAAATACATGATCTAGAGAACAGATCTCGAAAAAAAATATCCGCATTTTTGTTTTACCTGACAAAATAGAAGGGAGTAATATGACCAACTTTTTAATAACCTGGCTTCCTAACATCCTTGACCTGCCTGAAACAATGTCCTATTGCATCGGGAGAGCACATAGATCTATGCCAGCTACTCCTGAGAATAATTCAACACCGAGATCTACCATTGTAAAGTTTTTTTCATCCCAGGACAAGGAGCTGATACCGAAGACAGCCTAGTCAAGATCTCCCATCGAACTTGTAGAAAAATTAATAAGGTTTGACAATGATTATTCCTACACAGCGGTATCTAAAAGGAAATGGTTGTTGCCATAAATTAAGGAGCTCAAGAAAAAAACAGGTATAGGTTCATTTACGTTTCCCCACTAGACTCAAATTATTTCTTGCGGATGGGACCAGGGTATTTGAGGACTTGGATACTGTGTTGTCTTTTTTGAAAAAAAAATATAATTGAAGAAGCAGAAGCCATGGACTGGAATAAGTGAACCTGAAACAAGTGGCAGAAAGAAATGCATGGAAAACCAATGAGAAAAAAAAATTAAGAAAAACGACTAAACAATTTCAATATTATTATTATTAAGCTGTTTAATGCATATGTATACATAAGTATATTTTTCCCAATACCCTTTTTACCTCAAACAAGAAACCTGGATGTGAACAATGCAAATGTAACTGTGTTTTTGTCAGTTACTCTTTTACGTATACCAATTCTCATTTTAATATTCAATTCTTTTATATGTTAACGTAGTAATGGTTGCTCTGTTTACTTTATAGCTTGTTATACTTAAAATTAATAATTTTTCTATCCTTTAACACATATATGATAACTAGAGCTAGTACAGCAAGTACTTATAGGTTTTATATTAAAATTATAATAATTTTATTTAACATATAATTCAGTTTTAAAATGATTCAGCAGGTAAGCATAATCTTAAATAATAGTATGTCAGTAATGTCAGTGGGGTTTGGTTATTAGTTTAGTACTTCAGTTGCAAGGAATGGAGTACATACAGCAATGTGACATTAAAATTATTCATCTCTTTAAGAGAAGTTAATATGGTCTTCTGTTAGACCTGGATTTGTCTGATAGTCCTTTGAGGAGTTTGTGTTCCTGGTGGAGTTGGGACTTGGTGATGGGTGTTGTGATTGGAGTGCCATTACATTGTGTATTGTTAGCCTGTATCTCTAGAATCTGGGAAAGATTGTGAAATTGTGGTGCCATCAGACCTGTGTTATATATGAGGGATTTGAATACTTTATACACTTTTTTTGCTGTTTCGTGCTAAATGTGACAGAAGTGGAATTTACTTTGCGGTAGAGTTCATTGTGATTTGAGCTGTCCGTTCCTCTGTCTGTGACTGATTCATGGAGACAAGCACTGATTTATGTTCATATGTTTAAACAGAGTAACTGGTTTGGTGGTGGTTGGCTTAGAGATGTGAGTGATATGTGATTTACATTATACTGAGCTCGAGCAAAGTTAGTTAGTTGCTGAAACCTTTTTTGTTGTCTCTGGCATGGAACATAAAACTTGCACTGCAAGTATAAATCTTCCAGCATCATGGCTTCCTTTTACACTTGCACATTGACATGCAGTTAATTTATAGCTGTGTGTTTGCTGGTTCAAAAATATTTTAGATTAGATCCTTTAAGTTCAGAGTTTTGTGTACCTTGAGCATTCTCATTAGATAACAATAACTAAACATTTATTGTGCCTGATGAGATAGATATCTGTAATGGGGCGGAGTTTATGGATGCAGCTCAGATGAGTGCTGTTACATATTAAATAGTTCTCTGCAGCCCATAACAGTTAACTTGCTCTAAAAATAAAGCAAACTTCAGAAGGGGGAAAAGGGAAGCTGAAGATACAGTGGCATAAAATTATACAAAAGGATATAGTTTGTTTTTTAATCCTCTCCAATTTGCTGTTTCATCAACATGTATAGGTGATAGATTTCTACAGAAGAATGATTCTGGGGGTAGTTCATGAAATGGACACCCACTGCAAAGTATATTCTGATGGTTCTGAACTCAGTGTATGATGTCCTTCTGTTCTCATGTTGCAGTATTCCAACCCCGTGGGTTATCCTCTGCTAGCTACCGAATGTCTGGTCAATATACCTCCATGGACGTGCTTTCCGCCCTAGGTTCTATGGCTTACCGAGTGGTGCCCGCTATACCTGTTTTGGCAGATTCCAAAAGTTCCTCCAGCCTGATGTCTTCTAGAGGAGATGCGGCAGCATGTTCAAGCCTGGGAAATTTGGCCTTCTTTTTAGGTGGCTCTATTGGTCTGTCTGGACAGGCCCTCCATTGCTAGCGCCAAGCATTTAAGACGCTTGTTTTCTAGATAAATATTAAAGGTGTGTGGATGACTTGGGTATGAAGGCAGATCTCACAGGTTTGATGGTTGTGTGTAGGCCATAAGCAGAAAAGACAGAGGTCACGGGCATCCTTATGGGGGGATCTGACATCCGTACTTGCACTTTCCTTTCCTGGTTAACATGAACTTTAAGCAGGCATGCAGTGACCCAAGAGAAACGGAAAAAACAGCCCCAACGGGGTACTTATCTTTTAATTTAAAGATCTGATGGGAGGGATGGCAAGAAGAGCCAATGTTCGACTGACAGAGAAGTTCAGAGGAAAGGTACGTTCACATGTCACTTTTATGGCCCACGCTCCCTCAGCCAACATCAGACGTTCCATGTACCTAACAGTGACTAGAAGCTTTTGTATACTGGCCGTACGTTTGGGTAGCCAGCAGAGTATAACCTAAGGGTTTGGAATACTGCAACATGGAAGAGGAGGACATCTGTGGTTATGGTAAGATTTTACACAACTATTCTTATGTTTCAAATAAAATATGAAAATTAAAGTACATAACCAGTTTTGGCTGAGTGGTTGATGGAGGATTTGGAGAGATGATGCCAGAGGTCCGGAGGTGGATAATATGTCAGAGAAGGAATTTTGTTTGCTTATAGTTCCCATCAGTAGTTGTTGTGGGCAAATACAGATGGTTACATGTTTGATATTGAGGTCACATCAAAATAGAAATGGCATAGATGCACTGATTTATAATTAAGCCTGATATAGGCATATCTTGTGTATTCAGACGCTGTCTGTTGCCATTACTATGAATATTGAAAAACTGAAATACCAAAAAGAAAGGGCAAAGAATTTTATCTACATAATTCATGGTATCGCCACATAGATATTTCTTTAAGATGGAGGGGGGCGGAGAAGAGAAGAAGCAAAATAAATAAGATGGTGATGAACTATAGTTTAATTTATTCCTCCTTGATTTATTTTAAGAAATTTTGATTCAGTTTTAATATATTTAAATCAAAAAACGTTATATTGTTTATTAAAGACATTTGCTACTCAAGTTGTTATATTTTAAACATTTGATACTGTTATGTGAAGCTAAAGAACTGATGTTATGTAGTCCAATCTCGCCTACATTCTTACCCGTGTGTTCGGAGCAGAGTGTCAGCTCCGACTCGGCCGTACTTTTTTAGCTCAAAGTCTTTCTATTGACTGGGCTAAGATTGTATCCCATGCTACACTGCTCTCTATCCCCAGATCTTGTTTGCCACTCATGTAGCTCGGACGTGGTCTCGCTCTTGGCTGTGGCTAAGTACCCTTTTTCTTATATCAGAGAAGTTTTTTGCAAAAAAGCTATTTTAATAGCTATTGTGTCTGTTCTTGTCTGTATTGTGGAAAAGTTGTGTTTTTCTTGATTGTTTATTCTGTGGTATCCCACTAGCCGTTTCCAACGGGCTAGGCCCGTTTCAGTTAGAGGACCTAGTCTGTCTCCTTGCTTTCCTTATGTGCTAAAAGTTTCCCGGGACGAAAGCCATTTAAATTAGAGGAATTAGTCCCTCCCCCCCTTGTATTTGTGTCTGAGGATCGTTTAACTTCGAGATCTTGTGGTATTCTGTCTGTTGTTGGCTTGTTCCCGCCTTGTGACTGTTTGACCGTTGGTCGATTTTTCAGTTGGATATTTGTTGTTGGTTAACTATGTCCAAAGATACTAAGGAGCATAAGCCCTCGGGCTTCAAGAAGTGCTCTAGGTGCAGTTATAAAATGTCCATTACCGATGGACACTCTGTGTGTACTGCCTGGGAGCGATTCATCTCCAGAAATCGTGCAGTTTCTGTCATGTCTTTGGTCCGCGTGTTCAGGAAAGGAAGAATACATTGATTTTGAAGGGACTTCTGAAACCCTCCTTCGAGGAGGGTCTGGAGAGTGCTTCCAGCTCGAGGCAAAATCCTCAAAAGCTATCTCCGGCTCCATCAGTCTCCTCGGAGCCATCGGAGAAAATAGCAAAGTCTGCATCGACATCCTCAGCTCCAATTTCCTCTAGGCCGCAGGAAGTGTCAGTTGTTATGGAACCTGCTTCGGCTCCAGTCTTCTTGGAACCTGTTCAGAGCCAATCGCCTAGCATTAGGCCAGTATCCCTTATCAGATGTGGACGTCGATAGAGTGGTGCAGAGACTTCTTCAGTCACCGGTACTGGCAAAATTGTTCTCTGCTCCGACCCAGTCGGCCTCGGAGCCGGTCCCTCAACTTGCATCGATACTTCCTCCTCCGAGCATATCTCGGCTTTCGGAGCCGGAGTGCTCGGCTCTGTGTGATGTCCCTAGGTCAGTTACGACATCCGCTCCGACCCTGTCGGTGCCGTCCACGGGGTTCAGGACTCAGGATTCTTTGGTCGGACCCGAGGGAGAGGCTTCGGGACACCTCTCTGCTCCTAGTCTCCCTCTTGGCGCTTCAGCGCGGGGAAGTTTGACTCCTGTCTTGGCTTCGGAGGCTGGTCGTTCTTCGGACCCGGGAGGACCAGCCTTTGAGGCCATGCGGAGCATGCTTGCCAGGTCGTCATCGGCATACGGGTAGGTCATTCTGTCCCCTTCTACACCGGTGCAGGTCTCTGATCGCCATCTATCTCTGGACAGCGGAGCTCCAAGGCCTCTGGGTACCCCCACGAGTGGTCCCCATATTTCTGAGGGCCCCTCAGAGTTTTTGCCTGAGGAGCCACCCAGAAAGAAGAGGTGCAAAAGGAAGCACATAGATTGCCAGGATGAGTCTCTCACATCAGACACCGACCTCGAGGAATCTGAGGGGTCCCCTAAGTCATCCTCTGAGGATGTTTTTCTCTGACATCCTAGAGATTTTGAAGCAAAGAGGTGACTGGCCATCCAAAGCACTCTCCGAGGATGAGTCTGTCTTCCTGAAGGCCTTTGGTGCTCAGCCCTCCGCCTCCTGGGTATCTCCACCCTTTGACAAGCTTCTGGATTTGGTTTGTCGAAGGGTGTGGGAAACTCCTGACTCTGTGGAACCAGTCCCAAGGAGACCCAATAAATTTTTGTCTGCTCCTCCTGATAAGGAATTTCTGTCCAAAGGAGTCCCTGTGGATGCCATGGTGGTGGCAGCTGCCACCCAGAAGGAATTAGCTGAGACTTCTTCCTCCATCCATCCCCCTAACAAGGAGTCTAGGACTATGGACCGGTACGGGAAGCGTATGTTTTCTTCAGTGACCTTTACCTTACAGTCACTGAATTACTTATCACACTTTACACGGCTCCAGAGAGATCTCCTCAAGGAACTTGGAGATACTCTCACGGGTAATGTTTCTGAGGCGGTGGCCCAGACGGTCAACGCTCAGATGTCTACCCTCAATTCCATTGCAAACTCCTCCATGAGGTTAATCTCCTACGCAGCCGAGGGAGCGAGTAGGGCAGAAAGTTCAGGAGTTGCTCTTAGGAGGCAGGCCTGGATGCGCCTTTGTCATTTCGCGGAGGCCTTCAAGTCTTCATTCACCGATGCCCCTTTTGATGGTTCCTCTTTGTACGGAACCAAGGTGAAAGACACTCTCAGTAGGTGCGAGCAGGAGGGAAAAAAACTGTCTGCCGTAGGAGTCCATTTTTCCCTTCCCTCTAGGCCTTATCCCAAGGCTCAGAGGGGTGGAAAAATGTGGTTCAAGAAATCAGAGGTTTTTTTTCCCGGTGCACAAGGTGAGCCCCCCCTCCAGAGGCAGGGGGAGGGGGTGGTTATTCAGGGAGACGCCGCCCTAGGGGCAGAGGAGGCCCCCGCAACTTGGGAGACAGCGATTCCTTTCATGGTTCTCCCTACCGCCGCTCCTGATGGGAGGCTCGACTGTGCATTTCCAGGGCCAGTCGGGGGTCGAATCTCATTATACTCTGAGGCTTGGCAAAGTATCACCCAGGACCAATGGGTTCTACGAATAATTTCCGGAGGATGTGTCATTCCCTTCTCGTCAAATCCCCCTCCAATCAAAAATATCCCGAATGTTCCACCCAGTTAAAGGGATTACGCAGCTGCAGAAGTTTCAAAGCTGCTAGAAAAAGGAGCCATCCAACATGTCCCCTCAGACCAGATCGGATTAGGGACTTACTCCAGATTCTTTTTGGTGCCAAAAAGGACAGGGGACCTGAGACCCATATTGGATATCAGCCAGCTGAACACCCATGTGCAAAAGTCCAAGTTCCAAATGGTCACATTGCAGTCTATTCTCCCATTGTTTGGTTAAGGAAGTGTGGATGTGCTCCATCGACCTCCAGGATGCTTACTACCACATAAAGATGGACAGGGCATCCAGAAGTCACCTACGCTTCTGGCTGGGAGCCAGTCACTTTCAGTTTTGAGCCCTGCCCTTTGGTCTCATCACAACGCCAAGGGTGTTTACCAAATGCATGGCAGTGGTGACTGCTCACTTGAGACATCTGGGATTCCAAGTGTTTCCATATCTGGATGACTGGCTCCTTACTGCCACCATCAGGCATCTACTACTTCAGACCAGGGACGCTACTATCAACCTATGTCAACAGTTGGGCATCACATTGAACTGGGAAAAATCTGCCTTGTTGCCCTCACAGCGTGTCACTTTTATAGGCACCGAATTAGACACCGTCCTCATGCGGGCGTTTCTACCACAGGAAAGAATCAGAGTCCTACAACAACAGGTTTACGTCTTGCTCCCTCTGAGAAGAGTGAAGGCAAGTGGGTCCTCCAATTGTGGGGACAATGGCTGCTACGATTATGTTAGTCCTTCTGGCAAGGTTACATATGAGGCTCCTTCAGTGGCTACTCTTCGCCCAGTAGTCTCCAACATCTTCCACTTTCTCGCCCTATTCTACTCAGACAGGTGCAAACAGGATCTCAGTTGGTGGCTTCGCACCGACAACCTGAATGCAGGAAAGCCCTTCGTTCCACCCCCGGTTGCCACTGTGACCCCGGATGCCTCCCAGATGGGGGGGGGCATTATCTAGGCAGGACAGTCCAAGGCACGTGGCAAGAGCACGAGATGCATCTGCATATCAGTGTCCTGGCGATGAGAGCTGTGCTACTAGTGTTGCAAGCACTTCAGAGTTTTCTTCCTCTCGGGACTATTGCAATCCACTCAGACAATTTGTCAGTGGTGTGGTATCTGAACAAGCATGGAGGAACCAAGTCTTATCCCCTTTGCAGGGAGGCCATGTGACTGTGGCAGTGGGCAGTGTCTTCCCAACATTTTCTGGTGGTAATGCACATTCCGGAGAAGTCCAATGTTATCGCAGACAGGCTAAGCAGAGCTCTTCTGAAGCTTTATGAGTGGTCCCTGAACTGTCAAGTTGCAGAGCATATCTTCTGCAGGTGGGATCAGCCTTGCTGCGACCTTTTTGCCAGCCCCCTCAATGTCAAATGCAGCAGCTACTTCACACTGATCCCCCCTCAGGGGGAGTCACCCAGGGATGCTCTAGTCTTACTATATGCCTTCCCTTCCGGTCCCCTTGCTGTCAAAGGTTATTCAGAAAGCGCAATCCTTGGGAAGCAAAATTATTCTGATTGCCCCACACTGGCCTCGTCAAATTTGGTTCCCTGTTCTCCATCCCTATCTCATGGACGCTCCTTGGATTCTGGACCCACAACCAGACTTACTGGTGCACATGTCAGGGCAGCTCCATCCCTCTCTTCGGACCCTCCGGTTGACAGCCTGGCTACTCCACTTCCATCATTAGTTAGGCTTCATCAATTTTCTCCGGAGGTGGTTCATATTTTATCTTTCTCTCATAAGCCCTCGACTAGGAATATTTATTACAGCAAATGGGAAGAGGTTTTCAATCTGGGCACATGCCAGAAAGATTGACCCTTACACAGCTCCAATTTCGTTTGTATTGGAGTTCTTGTCTATGCTCTTTAACCAGGGTTCAGCGGCCGCAACCATTAAAGTCCAATTGGCGGCGATTTCTACCTTTCATGTCTCGGACGAGCCTAGTCTGATGGCACATAGACTCTGTAAGGCTTTCCTGAAGGGCACTTTGTTACTTCGTACTGGAACCTGTTATGCCTTGGGACTTAAACTTTGTTCTACAGGGTCTAACTTGACCCCCCTTTGAACCTGCAGCCACTTGTGATTTAAAATTCTTAACTTGGAAGACTGTCTTTTTGGTAGCCATCACGTCATCCAGATGCATTTCGGAGCTTCAAGCTTTATCAATCAAAACCCCTTATTTGATTTTTCATATGGACAGGGTTCCCCTGACCGAACCCCTCCTTTCTTCCCAAAGTTGCGTCAATCAGTAACCTTAACCAATATATTGACTTGCCAATGTTTTTCCCCAGTTTTCAAACAAGGCAGAATTCAAATTTAATCAATTGGATGTGCACAGACAATTATGTTTTTATTTGCACAGAACGAAAGACCTCAGAAAATCTGATCAGTTTGTTTCATTTTCGGAAAACAGAATTGGGTCTCCTGTTTCCAAAAGTTATTGTCCAGGTGGATTTCCAGTTGTATTTCTTTCATTTATTCCTCAGGGGGGAAAGATTTACCGTTCCGGGTGAAGGCTTACTCTACTCTGTATCTACATCTACAGCTTTTCAGGCCAGATTGTCTATGGATGATATTTGTGCTGCGGCTACTTGGGCATCTCCTCACTCCTTTGTTACTCATTACAAGTTAGATGTGGATTCTAGGGGCAGGTCTTCCTTTGGTTCCATAGTGCTCAGGAGTATTTTCCACTGAGCCTCCCAGGATTTAGGTGCTGGGGACACTGTCCCACGGGTAAGAATGTAGGCGAAATTGGACTACATAATATCAAGAAGTTATGTACTCACCATAACGTTCGATGTATGTAGTCCATCTCTCCTCACATTCTTACTTACCCCCCCTCCTTCCCCCGTCCTGGAGGATCTGGAGGTTAGGTCTGGTTTCAGAGCTCCCTTCATTCTTGGTTTGTTCTTCCTTTCCTTAGGTGGTGGTATGCATGGAGAATGAGTGCTGGTGCTCGCAGCAAACTAGATCTGGGGATAGAGAGCAGAGCAACATGGGATACCATCTTAGCCCAGCCAATAGAAAGACTTTGAGCTAAAAAAGTATGACCGAGTCGGAGCCAACATTCGGCTCCGAACCCACAGGTAAGAATGTGAGGCGAGATGGACTACATACATCGAACGTTATGGTGAGTACATAACTTCTTGTTCTAACATAAATTCTTCTTTCCTTTTGTTTTACCCTGATTTTTCATTTAAAAAAAATCAACCTTTCTTTGGCAAGTTATACTCGCACGGAGAACTTGTCACTTTTAAATGCGAGTCTGTTATTAATTCATGTAATTTCTATTACACTGAGTATTTTCACTTGGTATTAAGACACGCATTGAAATAAATACTTATATAAACTGCAGTCTTTTTTTGTGTAGGCAACATTATTCATTTTGATGTAATTAGTATGGTACACTTGATACATTTCTGCATTCCAGCTGTGGGTAAAAGTTACATAATTTTCAAATAATGAGATATTTGAAACCCGTGTGTATGTGTGTGTGTGTGTGTGTATATATATATATATATATATATATATATATCTATAGATATGCACATGTTTGAGTGTATGTGTGTGTGTGTGTATATATATATATATATATATATATATATATATATATATATATATATATATATATATATGTGTGTGTGTGTGTGTGTGTGCATGTGTGTATATATATATATATATATATATATATATATATATATATATAGAATACATTTGTTTGAGCGTCCACACTAAACTCGAACGGTTGTAACGCCGAGTCTGAATGTCTAATTTCACAGTGGCAGATGGTCGGAATGTCGTACAAAACACAGAATGCAACATGTCCGACAGCTCTACCACCTAAACAAGCGCTACCATGGGTCAAGGGGGGGGGGGTATTTTACGTTTCGCACATATTGCATTCAGGAAAAGAGAATTTGCTGCACTGCTTTCGCACATTTCCCGGTTGGCCATCCACCAACAGACCAAGTGAATGTAAACCAGAGATATATATCTATCTATATATATATATATATATATATATATATATATATATATATATAAAATGTCTGTGTGTGTATTTATACATGTATGTGTGTATATATATATATATATATATATATATATATATATATATATATATATATATATATATATATATATATATATATATATATATATATATATATATATATATATATATATATATATATATATATATATATATATATATATATATATATATTAAACTACTATATACTGAATAGAAATCTACACTGATTAACCCATTTAACTTAGAGTGATGGCATTTACATTGAGAGTTGTTATAAAGTATATAACATCTTTTTTATTTCCTTTCTTTTTATTAACGAAGTATGTTTATTGTTTGGTCTAGTGGAACTAATTCTGCTTTTGTTGTTGGGTAGTATGATTTGGATAGTTGCTATCTAAGTCAGGAGTGTTATACTCCATGTGGGGAGTGAGTTAAAGTAATTTTATGTTTAATATATTTTGTAACGTCTCTCCTTTTTTTGGTGTCTTCAATTATGCATCCTGATTGTATATATTAATACTATGTCCACTAAATTTGTAGATATTAACATGCATTGTGAAAGTGGTTTATACATATTGTTATATACTGTCTTGAAGTATTTAATCAAAATGCTTTTAGAATTGCAAGATGACAAATTTAAAGTGTATTTCTAGTAATAATGGATTAAACTGAATGCAAAAGAGGTAGTTTTAATATTTAAAACTACTCTCTTCTCAAGTCATATTCATTCAAGAAACAGTTGCTAACAAATGATGTAGACAGTGACAAACATACTGTAAGAGCTAGTTCTTAGTATAATCTGAAGAGGTGTAGTCATTTATGGGAAAAATGTATGCCTATACCACGTATATTAAATGTATATAGAGATAATAAAGGAATGTTTTGTCTAGCCACTTTAGAAATTAATGGATGTTTTACACTTCAATATTTATTGGATACCTGGTGTAGGCATTAAAACAGTTAAACTTCATCTTGATCAGATTATTCAACATTCAAAAGGTAGCCTAATTTTGGTAGGAGATTTTTTGTTGTATATTAAGGAAGATATAAAAGTGAAATGTAGAATGTCAGCTACAGCCAAAGCTTTAATAAATTGTATTGATTTATTTTATATCAAAGATATTGATGAATATTCAGTCTCAAATTCACACTTTTTTTTTCTTTATTATTTTCAACTAGACATGGAATGCAGTCAAGAATTGATTATGTCTTTTTGTCCAGTGATTTAACTGTTAGTCTGGATAAAGTAGTCTGATGTTCACTTTCTGATCATAATGCCATAACATTTGAAATTTTTTTGAAACATAATAGCAGTACTCACTTCAGTAGACTACCAGCGTGTATAACCAACCTAAAGGATTTCAAAGAATTCTTTCATAAGGCGGTACAGAGATGCATTGAATTTAATAATACTAAAGACATATCTGAAATCTATAAATGGGATGCTCTAAAATCTTACTTAAATGGTAAAATTGTAAATTGGTATGCTTTAAAAAAAAACAATGGGATAAGGAATTACTTGAAATACAGAAAAAATTGTTAAATTAAAACTAGAAAGTCAAAACAGCAGTAATATCTCAGTGAAAGAAAATAAATTCCAAAGTGCATTCAGTGGATATAAAAAGTGTACACACCCCTGTTAAAATGCCATTTTTTGTGATATAAAAAAAAATGAGACCACAGTAAATCCAAAACTTTTTCCACCTTTAATGTGACCTGTACAATTCAGTTGGGAGGTGGGGAATCTGTTGTAGGGGGGGTACAGTAAGCTGGTTATGGAAGTGTGTACACCTTTAAACTAATACTTTGTTGAAGCACCTTTTCATTTAATTACAGTAGTCAGTCTTCTTGGGTATATACCTGCCATTAGTTTAAGAGACTCTGATTAACCCCAAATAAAATTCAGCTGTCTTAGTAGGATTTTACTGATATGTACTCAGTTGCCCGCTACAGCAAAAGCCATGGTTCGCAGAGAGCTTACAAAGCATCAAAGGGATCTAATTGTCGAAATCTCATTGTTGAAAGGTATCAGTCAGGAGAAGGGTACAAAAACATTTCCATAGCATTGGCTGTACCATGGAATACAGTGAAGACAGTCATCACAAAGTGGAGAAAATATGGGGTAATGGTGACATTACAAAGAACTGGACGTCCCTCCAAAACTGATGAAAAAGTCAAGACAAAAACTGGTCAGGGACACTGCTAAGAGACCTACAGCAACACTGAAGGAGCTGCAGGAATTTCTGGCAAGTACTGGTTGTGTACTACGTGACAATCTCCCGTATTTTCCATATGTCAGGATTATAAGGTAGGGTTGCAAGATGGAAGCCTTTTCTTACACATAAAAACATCCTGGCCTGGCTAAAATTTCCCAAACAATACGTCAGGTCTCCCAAAAGCATGTGGGAAAATGTGTTATGGTCTGATAAGACCAAGGTTGAACTTTTTGGCCACAATTCCAAAAGGTACGTTTAGTGCAAAAACAACACTTCGCATCACCAAACGAACACCATCTCCACGGTGAAGCATGGTGGTGGTGGCGGCAGTATCATGCTTTGGGGTTCCTTTTCTTCAGCTGGAATTAGTCAAGGTGGAGGGAATTAACCAGTCACTTTTGGCCCAAGACATTCAGGCGTCTGCTAGAAAGCTGAAGATGAAGAGGAATTTCACCTTTCAACACGACAATGACCCCAAGCATACATCCAAATCAACTAATTTTCTTCTGGTGAAGCCATTCTTTTAAGTTTTGGAATGGCCCAGCCAGAGCCCAGACCTAAATTCAATAGAAAATCTGTGGGGTGACCTCGAGGGCTGTGCACAAGAGATGCCCTTGCAATCTGACAGATTTGGAACGCTATTGCAAGGAAGAGTGGGCAAATATTGCCAAGTAAAGATGTGCCATGCTGATAGACCCCTGCCCAAGAAGACTTGAGTGATGTAATTAAATCAAAAGGTGCTTCAACAAAGTATTAGTTTAAGGGTGCGCACACTTACGCAACCAGCTTTTTGTCCCTTTTTTTTATTTTTTCCCCTAACAGATTTGTTTGTTTTTTAATTGAATTATAGAGGTTATAGGTCACGTTAAAGGTGGGAAAAGTTTTGAAATGATTTATCGTATCATCATGTTTTACATCACAAAAACCTAGAATTTTAACAGGGGTGTTTACACTTTTTATATCCACTGTATATGTAGGAATCCTAAATCATAGAATTTAAAATAAATTTAGAAAAGGTTAAACACACTAAATTATAAATCCAAAGTGAATGTTTAAAATATCTATAACAAAAATGCTAATTAAAACAAATCACATCAAGGAATTCAACTCAGTTGATAAGTAAAAAGTCACTGCAATAGAAGATATCTTAAGAGAATTTATAACTTATTTTAGTAAAATTAATCAATTTAGTCCAGTATTGGATTTGCAAGACACAATCAAAGCCTTTATTAGGAAATGCACTGAGTAAGTTGACAAACGAACAACGAAATTAATAGACCTGTATTTAATGTTGTGCTCATAAATCAAATTAATAAACTAAATCTAATAAAGCTCCAGGCAATGACTGCATTCTATCTGAACTTTATAAGCTTATGCCTAAGGAAATGTTTAACATCTTACCCCATGTTTTTCAGTTAGTTAGATTCATCAGTAGTTATGCCCTCATGGAAGTACACTCTTATATCTCCAATCCTGAAAACAGATAGGGACCCAGTCGAATGTTCCTGTTATAGACCTATTTCATTATCAAATGTTGATTACAAAATATTCATGTCTAGGCTTGCAACTAGAATTCAGAATTTTTCATATGTAATAATGATCAAACTAGATTTGTAAAAAATAGAAATAGTTATAACATTAAAAGAATATTAACTATAATTGACTATATTAATATAAAAGATAATTTAATACGTTTAAATATCAACACTTTTGATGCATTTAATTGGAAATATCTCCTACTGGTCTTAGAAGAATATAATTTTTCAAAGGGTTTTCTGCAGCTTATATGTATTCTCCATGTAAATTCTTTAGTTTATGTAAAAATAGGTTAGTATGTCTCAGAATCCATTACGATTATTAAAGGAACAAAGCAAGGATGTTTGTGGTTATGTAACTGTTTGCGAATTACATAAGATCAAAAACAGATATCAAAGGAATACAAATAAGCAATAATTTAAATTCGAAATGACTTCTGTTTGCTAATGATGTACTTTTAACATTGAATGATAAAAATTAACTTAATTCCCCATTTGAGGTTATAGAAACATTTCAGTCTAAATCTGATCTTACATTTAATGAAAAAATAAGAATTCTGTGTATAAATTCCAATATAGATGACATGGAAGAAAGATCCTTTAAATATTTTGCCCAAGTTGATAAAAATAGGAATAATCTTAACTGAAAAAATATATAAGGCATACTAAATATAAATTATAGTAATCTAGAAAATATTAAAAAATATCAATAAATGGAACATATTCTTATTTATAGTAGGAGAGACTTTCAATAATAAAACTGATAATACTACCAAAAATATTGTATATAATACAATCATTAGCTCTTCCCACCCCTAAGCATTACATCAGAGAATTTAATACCTTAATACTTGGAATTCTTTGGTATTGTAACAAATCTAGATTGACCCTTGGTCATCATTTAAGAATTTGGACTTGGGAATAGGTTTTCTTGATTTTTAGAATTGTATTCTTTATCTACTGTTATAAAGACAATTACTTTATAGACAAAATTACACTGCCATATGGAAAGACATACAAGAGAGTATTTGTTTAAAATCTAAGCATGTACACAAAATAATGCAAGTACTTTAAATATAAAAATAATGTCTGCTTTTAAGGAAAAATAATATTTTGGCATCATTTGATGGATAAAGAAAAGTTACATTCTCTAGATTTTATTTAAAAAAATCTAAATAATGAAATGTGGTTAAATATTCAAAACTCTTCAGCAGAAGCCCACAGTTTACTTGAGGCTGGGTGCATGAATTTAGGAAGAAAAGCATCTGTTTTGCCTTTTTTCTGGTGATGGTAGGGCTTGAGTTCTCCAAGCAAACACTAAGTGGATTGGCAGCTAAATTATTCGCAGTCGGGCAGCTGATGTCATGGTGTAGCGCATGCAGTCAAAATCTTTGCCACTAGAGAGATTGCTGTGTCTGGTGCTAGCTTCACCAATTATCTTCATAGCAGATGCCTGTGCTGCGACCTTTTGATCATTAATTCACACCATTGTCCACCATTATTTCCTTAACCATGACTTTAGGAGTTAGGCTTTCTCCAGTACCTCTGCACTCCAGGGTTCAGCCCTCTGATCTTGGTCCCTCAGCTCTGCTGCATTTCCTTTCAGTCTGTTGGATTTGTGTTACTGATTTAACCTGTCAAGGAGGGGTCCCTGATATTAGAAATAGCATACATATTTATCATCTAATCTTCCCTACAGTAGACTCTTCATAATGAGTTAATTTTTTTTTCATTTTCTTCTGTTTAGATGGTTCCTTTAGCCTATGTTCTGATTTCTTTGCAAGTCCGCCTGCCATATAGTCGCATAATATTTCTTAGCAGGGCAGTGTGCTCATGGGCTGAGTGCAGTCAGGTAGTCGGTGTGTGATGTGCCAATTTGTACCTGTGTCTGGCATAAGTGACCATAATCATGGGAGTGTATAAACACAGTTTGAATTGTGTTTAATGGAAGGAGTGAATACAGTTGCTGACCCTGTAAAAGAGGGCTACCTTACACATTGGCTAATAGGGTAAAAATGTCTGTATTTGCTGTAATAACGTAATTGGTTTAAATCCCTGCAGGCTGTTAATACAAACCGGATACGATGTAAATGTTAAAGACTTTGATGGCTGGACACCTCTTCATGCTGCTGCTCACTGGGGTAAAGAAGAAGCTTGTCGTATCCTTTCAGAAAATTTGTGTGATATGGATTCTGTGAATAAATTGGTAGGTGCTATTCTGTATCTGGACATGTTTGAGCTTATTTAAGAAAGATCTGATTTGTCTATAGAATTTTACTTCATAAATATGTATGTCAAGCAGTTTTAAGCTGCTGAAGATTTTTGTGTCCTATCTTGGTATACTCTGTGATTTGCTCGCTGTTATTGCTGCCTCTTTTTTTAGCTATAGTGAGAAGGCATGATACTGAGTCCACTTTGTGCTGGACCAAGCAAAGAATTATCGTCTGAACTTTCATATTACAAAATTTGTATTAGTAGTAACTCATTTCAGTGAAATGGAAGCAATGCAGATTTCATTTCCTGATGTGCAGTTGTCTGTTACTAGACAGGTTGTTGGTTTCATTATACCTCCGTACTTGGTTGTTTATCCTTAATGGTACTCTTACTATGGTACTCTTTGATTTTGTAGGTCCTTGTATCTAATCTTGGAAAATACATTACCTAGTTCTTAAAAAATTCATTACTGGTTATATTTAGATATCCCACAATTTAAGCTTTGTTTTTTTTCTGAATAATAGGTTATAATCTTGTCCTGTTTTAGAGGTAGTCAAACACATCTTGAATAGCCATCACTTAAGTATAGTTGTGTAAAATGGATTCTTCATTTGTGCAGGCTGTGTAGTTTCTGCTTCCAAGACTTTGAAAATTCATGTATCATTATGCATTTCGGTCTTGTTACCCATACTGTTACCCAGCAAGAGCATTGCAGAAATGTCATTTTAGTCGTAACACAGGGTACTGTGAATATTGATTTGAGTTATGAACTTCGCTGTGAGTAGTGTTGAACACAGCCTTTCCCAAGCCTCTTGCGTAATTAAGATAAAGCAATAATTTTTGTAAGCACTTGCTTTAATCAGAAATGTAGATGTTTAAAGTATTACTGACTGGGCATTTACAGTTTAACAAGGGGTGTAGCAGTGGGGCGGGGGGGGGGTAGATAGTAACTTGCATTTACAGTGTTTAAAGGATTCACTGGTAAAAGCTCCCTTTTTAGCAGGCATAAACCTACAGTAAAAGCAATGCCTGCATGATGTTCTTGGGCCATTTGGTTAACTGTTGCTTGCGAGTTGGTAAGTAGCTGTCTTGGAGTGTTAGTCTTTGAACAATTTGTTCAGAGGATGGTTACTTGGTGTAGTGTAACCTTATATGCTTCTTGCATCTGGAGCAGATAAAGTGTATGGATAATATTGTTTACATTTGATCCCAAAAGAGTCCTATATTCCGTTAGGTTGTTGAAACTCTGTATTGTCAGAGGGCATTATTTACTTCAACAAATCTGGATCAAGTAATGCAGGTTAACTGTATTTTTTTTTTAATGCAAAAGAAAGCACTCTGTTGGAAGCCCGTAGTGTACAAGGTATTGTTGAATGCCATGACATGCAGTTGTTGTACCTCAACCAGCTCTGTTTAATGTGATTTGTTAAAGCTTACAAGGAGCCCTTTCCAAGCATTTTAATTTTGTGGGTCCTAAGTGGCAATGGGTGATTAAGGCCATTGCTTCCTGAAAGCTTTGAAAGTGTATTGGCTACATCCTGTAAAGTTTCTGTAAAAATCTTGTTTGTAAGGCATAACTTAAATAAGTTTAAGTTCTTTTCTTAGAAAAAAAGAGTTAAAGAAAAATGTAAAACAATAGATGTAATGTTGTCCCTTTCATTCGACCTCACCACTGGGTTTAGGATTCATCCTCTGATCCTGTCCGGCCTTTCCAAAGACTGATGCCGCATGTCTTGAGCCCCTCCCACTCCCATAATGCCCTGCAAATCTCCTGATTCCTCAGATTTCATTTGCCACCTTCCAGCACGGGCATGATTGCCTTGTGTTCTTGAGTCTCAGATAAGTACTGTATGCGTTTTCCTTGCCTTAACCTTTGCTCTTTGTCTTTCTAGTTTTAGAAACTCTTGTAGTTACTGATGTTCTTTGTGTTTCACTGTTGCAGTCATTACATTTGGGTTATCCTGCTGGCAGGTTGCCCTCAGTCGGCCTGAATTCCAAAGTCTTGGGTCCTGCGTCAGTTGCTGTCGCCTCTTCCCTGACGTCAGGGGTATAAAAGATGCAGCCGACGCCATTTTCTGCAGTCTTTCTTGCCGCGCGGTGCCCGAAGCAGAAGCAGTTCGCAAGTGCTGGTCGGCCGACTCCTGAGATTTTCGTGTTCGAGTTTCAGTTCCGAAGTCTTCATTAAAAGTTAAGTACCCCGTTGGGGAAACTTTCTTGCTCCAGACCGATGTCAGAAAAAGTTAATAATTGTATTTCTTGTGGGAAGCAAATACCTCATAAGGACTTTCATTCTTACTGTATTCCTTTCCTAGGCCCTGACCACGATGTTTCTAGTTGTCAGTTTTGTGCTAGATTTAACCAACGCACTATTAAGCGTCGGTACGATTTTGCATTAAGCTATTTTGGGCGAAGATTTAATTATACAATGTTGTTGGATAGCCATCCGACTACTGGAGTTTACAAAAAACGGAAAGAAAAAGACAGGCAAACGAGGTCCAAAACCGACAACGAAGCTTCTCCTAAGCAAGCAGCCCCTGACGCCCGCTACTTTAGAGTCGCAGGCCACTACCAACTCCCACGTGGAGTCGGCCTGGCCGCTGGAAACTCAATGTATTGGAGCCTTGGAGACTATTCCCTCAGAGGGGTCCAGAACTGCTGATCAGGCATCGGCTTCTGAGGGTGTATTCAGACCTAAACAATTGTATATTAAACCGACTTCAAAGGCAAAGACTAAAACACCTTTAAAGGCAAAGAAACAAGTTCAGCCACATGGACAGGCCTCCATGCCCAAAAAACAGATGCTCAAAATGGCCGAAGACTTAATTACCTTGAATCAGGGGTTCCCATCCCCCTCCTGATAAGAGGCCTAGGCAAGAGACAGACTATGAATCTTCAGATCAGGTTTCTATTTCTTCTGATTCCTCTTCTGATCAGTAATATTCTCTTCCCCTCTATGAGGATTCTGATGCTGTAGAATCAGTTCCTTCAGCTTCTCCTTCTGAGGACTACTCTTTTGGGGAAACCTTGCATAACATGACGGAGCACTTCCACTGGGAGAGCCAAGATTTTTCAGAATCTAAGAAGAGGCTCAGAGACTTCCTTAACACAGGCTTCTAGCTGTTCCACCTGTGTTAGACATTGTAGATGATGTGTTCTCAGAGTGTAGTCTGACCCCTGACTCCTTACCTCCAGCTCCTGTTAAGCTGGACAGATACTACAGGGTCCCAGACTCTCATAAATTCATTTTCAAAAACCCTACTGCAGACCCAGAAACTATTTCTCAGGGTCCTAAAGGGGTCAAGGCTTCCTCTGCAAAAAACCCTACCCCCTCTGGCAGGGATTCTAGGGCACTGGATAGATGGGGAAAAAAGATTTACACATCTGCTAACTTAGCTGTAAGGGCCTTAAATTGCCAGTTTCATATGCTCAAATATCAGCAATATATCATGACACTGCTTAAACAGAAAATGATGGTAAATTCTGAATGTGCAGAAAACAAAGAAATGCAGGATTTATTGCATGCAGCTGAACAAGTTGGAAAGCATACTTTGCAATGTGGTTTTGATTCTCTGGAGGCCTCCTGTAGGGCCGCTGTTACAGGTTCTGTCATTAGGAGGCATGCTTGGTTAAAGGAACAAAATCTGCCTGATCATGTCAAAGCAAAATTATTAGATGCGCCATTACAACATGATACCTTGTTTGGTGATGAGGCAGAAGAGGTGTTAAAAAAATGGAGGACAAAGCTAAATCTATGCAAACGGTCAAGGATTTCTTACAGGTACAGCCACCTAGATTTAGCAGACACTGGCCTACAAAGAATTGGTCCTTTCCAGTCTCAGACAGACCTCAAAGGGAC
Organism: Protopterus annectens; assembly: GCF_019279795.1. Lineage (NCBI taxonomy): Eukaryota > Metazoa > Chordata > Ceratodontiformes > Protopteridae > Protopterus > Protopterus annectens. Next base: position 454,726,674 of record NC_056745.1, read on the forward strand.
AGATCCAGATGCCCTAGAGGCAGATCACAGCCGCAAGGTTCCTACACGTCTAAGCAATGGGGTGCTTCTACCTCCAAAGGTAGAGAAGACAAATCACAACCATACAGGAAACAGTCCCAATGACTTCCCCCTGCCTGCACCAAGCACTTGTATTCTGGCAGCACCCTTGGGGGGAAAACTAGCACTTTTTTTCTCAAAATTGGCACATTATAACCCAGGACAAATGGGTTCTAGACATAGTGTCACACGGCTACAAGTTTCATTTCCATTCCCTGCCAAGGGCAAACGGTTGGCCAGACCTGCCAAAAAAATCAATGGGCAGAGGCTCAAAAACAAGTCGCAGCTCTCATGGACATGAGGGCTATTCAACAAGTGCCACAGCAAGAGCAGGGACAAGGATTTTACTCAAGACTGTTCTTGGTACCCAGAGAAGACAAAGCATGGAGACCAATACTGGACATATCTATTCTAAACACTTTCCTGGATATACCAAAATTCAAGATGTTGACCTTGCAGCAACTTCTGCCCATGCTGGGCAGCAAGGCTTGGCTCGTGACTTTAGCCCTAAAAGAGGCATACCTGCATGTCCCAATCAGACAATCATGCAGAAGATACCTCAGATTCAAGGCTGGCTCAAAGCATTACCAATTCTCTGCACTGCCCTTTGGCTTCTCTACTGTGCCCAGGGTCTTCACAAAGTGCCTGGCACCAGTAATTGCTTACTGCAGACAAAGAGGAATACAAATATATCCTTACTTGGACGACTGCCTCATACAAGCAGAAAACAGACATTCTACCACAGCATCTGACGTTTGTGAAAAGACTTTTGACATGCTTAGGGTACACAGTCAACAAAAAGAAATCAAAACTAGTACCCTCTCAAGAGATAATATTCCTGGGTGCAAGCTTAAATACAACTGCCCAGATGGCTTATCTCACTCCAGACAAAGGGAACTGACTATCTATTTCAAGGAAATGGCAATAAAGGCCCAGTTATCTGCAAGGAAAATTTTGCAGGCTTTTGGCGTCATGGCATCCTGCATCTTACGAATTCCATATGCAAGACTGCATATGAGGAAAATTCAGTGGTACCTAAAAAGTGTCTGGACACAACATTGCTACAGCCTGGAAATAATGATTACTCTAATTCCCTGCCTGCAACAGGAGTTTCGATGGTGGGCAAAGGCTTGTCATCAAAACTAGGGACAGCCATTCTCACTACCCGCAGCCAGGCAGAGCCTAACGACGGATGCATCAGATTATGCCTGGGGGGCACACATGGCAGGAAGAGGCATTCAGGGCACCTGGTCCACAAACCAAAAGCATCTACGTATCAGTCAAAAAGAGATGCTAGCTGTTCAAAATGCCCTGACAGCCTTCAAGGACCTACTTCATCCGGGAAAACTACCGGTAGACAGACAACACCACGGTCATGTGGTAAATAAGCAGGGGGGCAGTCATTCTTAACCCCTTTGCAGACTAGCCATGGCTTTATGGGACACAGCAGTGACTTACCAAGTACATCTGCAGGCACAATTCCTGCAAGGAAAGGAAAATACTCTGGCAGACGAACTAAGCAGAAACCTCTGGATCCCCACGAGTGGCATCTGGATCCACAAGTCTTCAGCATGATAACAAAGAAATGGGGATGCCTGGACATAGATCTATTTGCCTCCCCTCACAACAATCAACTAAAAAGATTCTGCACAAGGACTTATCCCAGACAAGCTTGGAAAGTGGACGCCTTATCTTTCAACTGGACAAACCTATCAGTATATGCCTTTCTTCCACTGCCTCTCCTCCCCAAGGTACTCCTAAAGGTCAGACAGGAGAAACCAAAAATGATTCTGATTGCCCCAGACTGTCCATGCCAGTACTGGTATCCGAGCTTAAGGAACTTGTCCCAATGCCCAGCCTGGATCTTACCTCAAATACCTCATCTACTGTCCCAGCAAAACAGTCAGATTCTGCACAGCCAACTCAGGACCCTAAACCTGGCAGCATGACGGATAATGTAGCCATACAAACCACACCTCTCAGTAAAGCTGTGATGGATGTCATTTTAGAAGCCAGAAGGCCTAGTACTAGAAAATCCTATGCTGGGAAATGGAAGAGATTTTGTGCTTGGAACCAAGCTCAAGGAACTGATACAGCTGTCCCAAATATTCCTCAGATTTTGCAATACTTAACTGAGATGCTGGACAAAGGCCTATTTATTTTCATCAATTAAAATCCATGCCTCTGCAATTTCGGCTCATTACAATACAGAGCCACCACTTTTTTCTCATCCTTTATTAAGGCAGTACCTCAGAGGAGTCAAAAAACTTAAGGCCTCCAAGGACAACGCCAATACCTGCATGGGACCTCAATTATGTCTTGGAAAAACTCACCTTAACTCCTTTTGAGCCAGCTGCTCCTGCGGATATAAAGTTCTTATCTTGGAAAACAGCTTTGCTCTTAGCAATAACTTCTGCAAGACGAGTTTCAGAGCTACAGGCTCTCATGGCTGTGGAACCCTTTGTCATTTTTTATCCAGACAGGGTCTCTCTGAGAACAAACCCTACATTTATGCCTAAGGTGGTATCCAGTGTAGCCCTTAACCAAACTATTCATTTGCCAACTTTTTATCCAAATCCACAGAACAAGGGGGAGAAAATTCTGCATTCTTTGGACGTACACAGACAACTTAGATTCTACTTGGACAAAACTAAAGTTTTCAGAAAGACAGAACAATTACTAGTGGCATATGCCACAGCATCACAAAGAAAGGACATCTCCAAGCAGACTTTTTCAAAGTGGATAGGTCACTGCATTCGTTTCTGCTACTCACAGCATGGCAAACCAGTGCCTAAGGGCATTAGGCCACATTCAACCAGAGCTGCAGCCACTTCTGCAGCCTTTCTCAGGGGAGTACCAACCAAAGACATTTTAGAGGCTGCTACTTGGAGTTCAGTGCATACCTTTACAAAACATTCAATCTGCCTTTTTACTCTAAATCCAGGGCAGGCTTTGCCACTGCAGTTCTGCAGGGCCTCATAGCCGCTCCTAATGCTGTTTACCTCCAGCCCCCCAACCATAGCTTTGGGACTCAACGCAAATGTAATGACTGCAACAGTGAAACACGAAGAACATAGTACAGTTGTGTACACTTACCATAAATGTGTATGTTCGAGTGTATTCACTGGTGCAGTCCAGGTTACCCACCCACCATCCCCCTTATTTTGGCTGGTACTTATCTTTACTTCTCTAATCTATACAACCTAGGTGGTGTATTTGCTTATAAATGAGGGTAAAGCTTATTTTGGTGCATGTATGTTTTATTTACATATTTTTATTCTACTCTTTTGGGGGCACCTGACATCTGGGGCAAGAAAAACTGAAGAAAATGGCGTTGGCTGCATCTTTTATACCCCTGACTATCTGACGTCAGGGAAGAGGCGACAGCAACCGACACAGGACCCAAGACTTTGGAATTCAGGCCGACTGTGGGCAACCTGCCAGCAGGATAACCCAAATGTAATGACTGCAACAGTGAATACACTCTAATATCTACATTTATGGTAAGTGTACACAACTGTACTTTTTTCATTTCCTCCCTCCTGATTTTTATTTAACAAGCGGATTACGTTAGGCCCCTTTCCCACTCTTCCTAGGTCTTTCACTTTTTCTTGTGTAAAAAAAAAAACAAAGAAAAACCACAAATAATAGTAATATATTTCTATGTAATTGTTCGTTCTTTTGTGTATATGTGCTTCATGATCCGGTGTTTTCCCTTTTTCATTAGTACTGTTTAACCCCTTGCCGCATGTGTCATGGAATGTAAAGCAACCGGCTCTAAGCGTTGCTCCTCTTATGGACATAAGGTTCCACACTCAAATGCCCACGAGATGTGTGTGAACTGCCTGGGTCCTGCTCACCTTGATCAGGACTGTAATGTGTGCATGGGCTTTAACCCCATGTCCTGGCAGACAGGCTCAACAAATTGATTTTACAAGGAATGTTGCCTTCCTCTGGTGCTCAGACCCCTGTCAAGCTTGGTCCCTGCAAAGAAGCCAAGGAAGACAAAGAACATCAGAAGTGAGTCCCTTCTGAGAGGTTGTCTCCCAGGTCACCGCCCCAAATGGATCCAAGAAAGAGAAAACCTTTGGGTCCAAAAGGCTCCTTGGATGTGGCGATGTTTTCTCCAGACATGATCCCCCCCTCTGATCTAAGCCTCTTAGGATCCTAGAATATCCGATTCGAAAGAGGTTTCAGACCAGTCATAAATTCTTACTGTTAGGAACTCCCCTCCCTCTGCAGATCCCAGAGCTTCAGATCAGAGGTCTAGAAGCTACACTCCAAGGCAGAGCAAATCTCCCTCACCAGCCAGGCTGGCACATTCGCCTGTAAGGTCTACTCACACCTCTGTTTCTTCCACGTCATCTAGACCTTCCCGCTCAGATACGGACAGGATGATGCGGAGCCTCTTGAAAGCTCAGATTGAGCTGGGGTTTTTACATTCTCCATCCCAATTCGGATCTGTGTGCCATCCCCCTTTACTGCCACTCCTCTTTTGATCCGACCGCTGGCTTCAGAACCCCAGATTGTAGATACCCTGAGAAAGGCATTGCCTGATCTGAGGATCCATCCCTCCTCTACTCTGGCAGTGTCCCAGACTTGCTCAGTTCCAACTCTGAGCAGAGCGGGTTCTGCACCCAAAAGGTCAACATAGACTTTGGGGGGATTTGCCCTCTGCTCTGACATGGTTGGATCCATCCCTTCCTCTCGGAGCTTCGGCTCTTGACTGTTCAGGGCCAGTGTTGTCTGGAGTTGTTGGATCTGTGGTACACCTTCTCCTTTGAGGCTTTTTCGGCTTTGAGAAAGGAGGGGGGAGGATTCCTGGGTTTGTCAGCCTTCCAGGTGGCAGATGGGTCCTTCTCAAGGGCTAGAGTTGTGTCTCCTTGCCCCCCAGAACCAGTCCAGGTTCTGTCCAATCAGTGTCTGGCTTCTGTACGTCCTATCCACGGTCATCCCACGTCCTGTCCACGGTCAGCCCACCCAACAGGTCTTCCAGACTTCTCTTCCACAAGGGATCTCCCCTTCTTCCGAGTCCTCCCGAGTCCCCCGCAGAGGTGGTATCTCTGAAGAGGATGTGCAAGAGGAAGCACATAGATTCTCCCCTGGAGTTATTAACTGAAGATAACAGATTTTGATGGAGAGGAAGTCCCCCTGTTCACCACTTAAGGACATCTCCTTCAGAAATTCTGGAAATTCTGAAGCGTAAGGGTTTTTGGTCCACCCAAGCCCCCTCTTCCGAGTAATCGGTCTTTCTGGATGCCTTTGGGATGGGCCCATCTACATCCTGGGTGACCCTACCAACAGATGAACTTATTGATTTGGTGTCCCGCCATGCTTGGAAGAAACGTGACACTGGGTAGCCCATTCCCAAACAAGCAGGTTGATATTTCAGCCCCTCTGCCCGACCGTCTACAATGGAGTATGGGTGTCCCATTTGATGCTATCATAGAGCTAGCTGGCAAAACAAAGCTCCACTGTCCACCGCCTAAGCAAGGAATCTCATGCTGGACAGACATGGGAAGCGTGTTTATGCCTCAGCCACTTTTTCTCTGAGACCATTAAATTACATGATACATTTCATTCCTTTGCAAAGGGACCTGGTTCAGGAGCTTGCCAACTCCCTGTCAGGGTCCATGTTGGTAGATGACCCCAGAAGCTTTCTCCCCAAATGGCCACCCTATCCTCCCTAGCCAACTCCTCAATGAAGCTGATTTCAACACTGTGGAAGGAACCTCATAAGCAGCCAGAACAGGAAATAGCCCTTAGGAGACATGCCTGGTTGAGGGTTTTGTAGAACCCTTTAAGGTGTTTACCAATGCCCTTGTTTGATGGTTCCTCCTTGTTTGGACCATTGGTCAAGGAGACACCCACAGTGAGCAAGAAGGAAAGCCCGTACCTGCCATAGGGATCAAGCTTTCTTCCCCACAAAGGACCTTCTCAAGGAACCAACATAGTGGGAAGAAGATGTGGTTCAAGAAGTCACAGGGTCCTTATCAGTAGTGTCACAAGGATTCCTCATCCAGAGGCAGAGGACGAAGATTTAATGGTGGGCACTGCCCCAGTGGCAGAGGAGGTCCGCAGAATCAGGGCTTTAGAGAACCTTTCTCAGACACGCTCCTGAAGTGTTGCCTGACTGTTCTACTCTTGAGACAGGAGAAGATTTTTCTTGCACCTGGATGCCTGGACAAAAATAAATGACAACTGGGTGGAGCAGACCCTTCAAGAGTTTCAGAAACTTCTGGAAAAAGAGCCATCCAAAAGGTCCCAACCACACAGCAAAGATGCTCTACTTATTCATAGGTGTGTACTAGACTAATGGCCCTGGAGCCTTTACAAGCCTAGCCCATAGGATTACCCTGGCATCGTGCCACCCAACAGTAGTTCCCAGTGCTTCTGTTGAGTAGAGCCACTGGAGTGATCCCAAGGGTGAATTTTCTATTTCCCATCCACTCATCAAGATTTCTCTTGAAGAGGGTCAGTGAGGTGCTCTGTTTGACATGTATGGGAAGTCTGATGTTCATCGTGTTTCACTGTTGCAGTCATCACTGTAGGGTTCTCCCCTGCCGGCAGGCAGTCCTCGGTCGGCCAGAATCCCAAAGTCTGGGTCCGGCGTCGGCTGCTCAGCCATGCTCCCTGACGTCCGAGCGCCAGGAGTACAAAGCTGGCAGCCGACGGCATCTTCTCCAGTCTTTCTTGCCGTGCGGTGAAAGCAGTTCGCAAGTGCCGGTCGGCTGACTCCTGACAATTTTTTGTTAAGTACTTCAGTCCGAAGACTTTTTTCTTCTACTCAAAGCTAAGTACACCGTTGGGGAAACTTTTTTCTTGCTCCAGTCCGATGTCAGAAAAAGTTAATAATTGTATTTCTTGTGGGAAGCAAATACCTCATAAGGATTTTCATTCTTACTGTATTCCTTGCTTAGGCCCTGACCACGACGTAGCTAGTTGTCTGTTTTCTGCTAGATTTAATCAATGTACGATTAAACGAAGGTACGATTTTGCATTTCATTACTTTGGTAGGCGATTTAATTGCAAAATGTCGTCGGACACACTTCTGACTACTGGAGTTCACAAACGACGCAAGGATAAAGACAGGCCTCCGAGGTCCAAAACAGACGACGTTGTACAAGCAGAGCCAGCTTCAGGTTCGACCGTCGTCAGTGAGGCGCTTTTGCAGCCCCTGTCGTCGGCCATTTCGGAACCGATGGCGAAGCGCTCCACGAGGAGCCAACTAGGCCTTTGAATATTTCAGTTGCAGGACCTTCGGACAATGCTCCTTCGGATGGGTCCGGAGCCGCTGTGCAGGTACCGGCTTCCGAGGGGGTTTTTAGGCCTACACAGCTTCTGATAAAGGCAAAGACAAAGGCAAAGACTCCTTCCAAATCAAAGACTACAGCCCAGGCCTCTTCTGATCTGGGACCCAAGTCTCAGAAACAGTTACTTAAGATGGCGGAGGACTTGCTTACTATGATTAGGGGTTCACATACCCCTCCAGATAAAAGGCCAAGGCAGGAATTGTATTATGACTCTTCTGATCAGGCTTCTGTTTCTTCAGTGTCTTCTTCTGACCAGGATTATTCTTTCCCTCCTTATGAGGATTCTGATGCTGAGGAATCCATTCCTTCAGCTTCTCCCCCTGAGGATTTTTCATTTGGGGAAACTTTACATGAAATGAGGGAACAATTTTCACTGGGAAGGACAGGAGTACTCGGAATCTAAGAAAAGACTTAGGGATTTTCTTCTTCTTCTCCAACATTAGACCCCTGGCTATTCCTCCTATTTTGGATATTGTGGATGATGCCTTTTCTGAGGCTAACTTAACTCCCGACTCTTTTCCTCCAGCTCCTGTTAAGCCAGACAGATATTATAGGGTTCCTGATTCCCACCAGTTTTTATACAAGAATCCTACTGCTGATCCTGAAACCATTTCTCAGGGCCCTAAGGGGGTTAAGGCCGCTTATGCTAAAATCCCCATTCCCACAGAGAAGGATTCCAGAGCTTTAGAAAGATGGGGCAAAAAAAAAAAAAGTTTACACTTCTGCAACTTTATCTATTAGGGCTTTAAACTGTCAATTTCATATGCTGAAATACCAGCAATTTCTATGGTCTGTTTTGAAACAAAAGCAAACTTCCATTTCCGCTTGTGCAGATAATAAGGAATTACATGATTTAATGCATGCCACTGAACAAGTAGGGAAGCATGGTTTACACTGTGGTTTTGATGCCTTGGAGGCTTCTTGTAGGGCTGCTGCCTCTGGCACAGTCATTAGAAGACATGCTTGGTTAAAGGAACAAAACTTGCCGGATCAAGTAAAAGCTAAGTTACTGGATGCTCCTGTTCAGCATAATATTTTGTTTGGATCTAAGACTGAAGAGGTGATAAAGAAGATGGAGGACAAGGCAAAATCCATGCAAACGGTTAAGGATTTCTTACAAGTACAGCCCCCCCAGATTTAGTAGCAATTGGCCTACTAAAAATTGGTCCTTTCCCAATTCAGACAGACCTCAGAGGGGTAGATACATATGCTCCAGAGGAAGGCCCCAAACGCAGACCTCCTACAGACCAAGACAGTGGACTGCTTCCACCCCTAGAGGTGGAGAGGACAGATCTCAAGCTCATAGAAAACAGGCTCAATGACTCCCTCTGCTGGGCAGCAGGAACTTCTTGCCTGGAAGCCCCTCGTGGAGGAAAACTCTCCCTTTTTCACCTAAATTGGACTTACATAACCCAAGACAAGTGGGTTCTGGATGTGGTTTCAAGAGGTTACAAATTCCATTTTCATACCCTACCAAGACCAAGCGGATGGCCGGATCTAACAAAACATCAATGGTTAGAGGCCTTAAACCAGGTGGAAGCCCTCTTGGCTATGAAGGCCATAGAACTGGTTCCACTTTCAGAAATGGGACAAGGTTTTTACTCAAGGCTCTTTCTAGTCCCCAGAAAGCAAAATTCATGGAGACCCATCCTGGATCTGTCAGTCTTGAACACTTTTCTCGAGATACCAAAATTCAAGATGCTTACTCTACAGCAGCTACTTCCAATGCTGAGCAAAAATGCATGGATGGTAACTTTGGATTTAAAGGAGGCTTATTTACACATTCCCATCAGGCAGGAGTGCAGAAAATACCTCAGGTTCAAGGCCGGATTGAGGCACTATCAATTCTCTGCGCTGCCCTTTGGATTGTCTACTGCGCCCAGGGTCTTCACCAAATGCCTGGCACCAGTAGTAGCTTATTGCAGACTCAAGGGAATTCAAATTTACCCTTATCTGGACAACTGTCTTATTCAAGCAGACAGCAAGGATGTCTTACTCCAGCATCTAGAATTTGTTCAGAATCTTCTCAAGTTCCTGGGATTCACTGTGAACATAAAAAAGTCAAATTTGACACCCTCACAACAGATCACTTTTTTGGGTGCTCTTCTGAACACAACAACCCGGATGGCATTTCTGACATCCGAAAAACAATTACAGCTGGCTTCAACTTTCAAAACCTTGGCGTCTCTAACTCCGTTATCTGCAAGGAAATTCCTGCAGGCTTTGGGTTACATGGCCTCCTGCATCCTTTCTCGTACCATATGCAAGACTACACATGAGGAAAATACAGAGTTACCTAAAAAGTGTATGGTCCCAGCATTGTCACAGTCTAGACACACTGATCACCGTCCTGCCTTGTCTACAAAAGGAATTCCTTTGGTGGACCAAGGCATGTATTCAAAACAAAGGGAAAGCCTTCAGTCTGCCTCCAGCCAGCCAGATACTAACCACGGATGCCTCAGATTACGCATGGGGAGCCCATTTGCAGGGAAAATGTCTGCAGGGCCTTTGGACAAAGGATCAGAAGCACCTGCATATCAATTTAAAGGAAATGTTAGCTGTTCAGAACGCTCTATTGGCCTTCAGGAATCTGCTACAACTAGGACAACTACTGATACGGACAGACAACACCACAGTTATGTGGTACATAAACAAGCAAGGGGGTTCACACTCCTACCCCTTTGCAGACTAGCCATGAATCTATGGAACACAGCTCTAGCTTGCAAAGTGGACCTACAAGCTCAGTATCTACCAGGGAAACAAAACATCCTGGCAGACAGTCTGAGCAGGAGCCTGTCAGACCCACACGAGTGGATGCTGGACACAGAAATATTCAAGATGATTACAGCAGTCTGGGGATGCCCACACATAGATCTTTTTGCATCCCACCTCAATCATCAACTGCAGATTTTTTGCACAAGGATATTCCATGAACTAGCATGGAAAGTGGATGCACTATCATTCAGTTGGCGAAACCTCTCTGGGTATGCCTTCCCACCTCTACCTCTTCTTCCACGGGTGTTATTAAAGATAAAGCAGGACAAGCCCAAGATGATAATTTTACTGGCCCCAAATTGGCCTAGACAGTTTTGGTACCCAACACTGAAAAACCTTTCTCAGGAGCCCCCTTGGGTTTTACCTCAGACTCCGAACCTTCTGTCCCAACACCAGGGTCAGGTTCTGCACTCTCATGTCAAAACTCTCAGCCTGGCTAATCCAGGGTCTATGATTCATTCTCTCCTACCCAAGCAGGTTATGGATGTCATTTTAGAATCCAGACGTCCTAGCACTAGAAAATCTTATGCAGGAAAATGGAAAAGATTTTGCACCTGGATATGCAGACTCAGGATTCGGATCCTCTTATTCCTAATATTCCTTTGATTTTACTTTACCTGACAGACCTACTACATAAGGGTCTCTCCTTCTCTTCCATAAAGATACATGCCTCTGCTATCTCTGCTCATTATAATACAGACCCTCCAATCTTTTCCCATCAGCTCATGAGACAGTTTCTCAGAGGAGCTAAAAATGTAAGGCCCCCCCTAGATCTCCACCCATTCCTGCCTGGGATCTCAACTATGTTTTGGAAAAACTCACCTTACCTCCTTTTGAGCCTGCTGCCACATCTGACATCAAGTTTTTATCATGGAAGACGGCCATCCTGTTAGCTCTGACCTCTGCCAGGAGAGTTTCAGAGTTGCAAGCTCTCATGTCTGTGGAACATTATATTATTTTTCACCAAGACAGGGTGTCTTTAAGGACTAATCCTACTTTCATGCCTAAGGTGGTTTCCAAGGTGGCTTTAAATCGAACTATTCACCTGCCAACTTTTTTCCCCAGTCCTCAAAATAGGGGGGAAAGGATCTTGCATTTCTTGGATGTACACAGACAACTACGTTTTTACCTGGACAGATCCAAGGACATCAGGAAATCAGAGCAATTGTTTGTTTCTTATGCTTCAAGTTCCCAAGGCAAAGCCATTTCAAAACAGACCATTTCTAAATGGATTGCTCATGGAATCTGATTTTGTTATTCGCACCACGGAAAGCAAATCCCAGGGAGTATTAGGACTCTCTCTACCAGGGCTGCTGCCACTTCAGCTGCTTTCCTCAGGGGAGTTCCTACCAAAGACATTTTGAAAGCTGCAACTTGGAGTTCAGTGCATACTTTTTCTAAGCACTACAATCTACCTCTCTACTCTAAGTCTAGGGCAGGCTTTGCTTCTGCAGTCTTGCAGGGCCTTTTAGCCGCCCCCTCTACTTTATGACCACCTCCCTTCTCTTCTGCTTTGAGATTCAACCCTACAGTGATGACTGCAACAGTGAAACACGATGAACATAGTACAGTTGTGTACACTTACCATAAATGTAGATGTTTGAGTGTCTTCACTGTTGCAGTCTGGGTTACCCTCCCTCCTGTCCCCTCTTATTTTTTCTTTTGTGTGGTTCCCTTCACCCTTCTTCTGAGTTGTATTTGCAAAGGGTATGGGGTTACACTCATTTTGGAACACCTGACATCTGGGGCAAGAAAAACTGGAGAACATGGCGTCGGCTGCCAGCTTTGTACTCCTGGCGCTCTGTCGTCAGGGAGCATGGCTGAGCAGCCGACGCTGGACCCAGACTTTGGGATTCTGGCCGACCGAGGACTGCCTGCCGGCAGGGGAGAACCCTACAGTGATGACTGCAACAGTGAAGACACTCTAACATCTACATTTATGGTAAGTGTACACAACTGTACTTTCCATAGCATGGGCAGTCTCTGGGTTATGAACCTGTCCCTCCAGCGCATTCTGCTGATTGTGGTAATGTGGAGCGTGTGGTGTGGAGGGATTCGGATTTCTTTAGATGTAGCATTTCTAACAGAGCTGGGTCAGACATGTCTTTGTAAGTCGAGCAGAGAGCGCCTCTAAGTTGGTGATATGAGACAGAGAATAGTTGGAGTTTGAGTCTGTCCATATAGGACAAGTGCTTAAGGCCTAGGATCCTCTGTATGAGGTACTTTTACGGCCTCTCCAGTTGTTGCAGATGCCTAGTGAGGTACATGCCAAATGGGGTATTGTACTCTGACTGGCCTAATGAGGGAAGAGTAGAGGGAGACAATGACCTCTTTCTTCCTGGATGTAAAACCCTTAGTAATGAGATGTGCCACATAGAAGGACTTGCTGACAACAGTGGCAATGTGGTGGTTAAAAGAGAGGTTACTGTCAGCCTGTGTTCCCAGATCTCTTATAACGCCTTCTGTGTTCAGTGGACTACCATCAATGTGATAATTCATGGGAACCGGGTTTTTCCCAGTGGGGATGACACATTTTTTGCCATTGAGCTTAAGGCCATGGTTCTGACACCAGTCGTTGGTCTCAGTGAGGCCTTTCTGTAGGATGTCAGCATCACTTGGGGAGTTAATAATGGCTCCCAACTTGCAATGGTCTGCAAACTTTGTCAGCCAGAGTCCCTTTGTGTTGGCCTGGACTTCTGAGAAGTAGATATCAAACAGGAGAGGACCCAGGACTGATCCTTGTGGGACTCGACTCATGACTGGTCGGCAGTCTGACTTGAAGTCAGCTACTTTCACACTGTGGATTCTATCTGTGAGCCTGTTTGCAACCCACCTAGTGATAATAGGGGTTGATGCCTACCTTAGTGAGTTTTTCTATGATTCCTGAGTGGGGAATGGTATTAAAGGCCTTGGCCAGATCAGGGTAGGCTGTATGAACCCCCTTGCCTTCATCCACAGCCCTGGTGACTGACTCAAAGAAGTCGACCAGGTTGAGCAGGCATGATCTACCCTTCACAAAACCAAACTGTGGGAGTTCCAGAGTTTGGAGATTTCCTATATCCTTGTTTATTAGGTCCATGATGATGCATTCCATAGCTTTGCATATCAGACTTGTCAGGCTAATGGGGCGATAGTATGGGGCGATAGTTCCCATGGTCTGTAGTCCTCTCCTTTTTTGTGGAGAGGGATGACTATAGCAGTGCGCCATTCGGGAGGGACAAAGCCTGAGGTGAGGCTGTGATTGAACAGGGCACACAGGTGAAGTGCCATTTCACTCTGTAGTTCATGTAGAACAGTCAGGGGTATTGTCAGGTCCCATAGAAGCTGTATTATTTGCCATGGACAGTGCTTTCTTACCCTGTGCCTGGCAATCTACTGGTATTGTGATTGGTCCTTGGGGAGGGAGAGGTAAAGTTGGCACTGAATCTGTCAGCCAGTATATTGGCAATATCTGTTAGCTCTGTATAGGAGGTACCATTGTGCAGCAACTCAGAGCAAATCTGGGTATTGCCGTGAAGCTTCTTTACATAACTGTAGAAGGCCTTGTTTTTGTCTTTACCATCTGCTGCAATTCTATTTTTGTAGCTAGCTTTAAAGAATTTGATGAGGGATCTCAACTTTTTGTTGAGGCTGATAAGGGAGTTTTTACAGTCTTGGGACTTCACCTTATTATGCATCAGTTTCTTCCTTCTGTTGTAGAGTTTGTTTATGGCAGGGAACCACCAGATTGGCTTCCTTTTTTTGGAGGAGAGCGTATTTGTTCTATTGGGTATGGTGAGATCCATGCATTTGTGTACGTGTTTGTACAGTGCATTGCTGTATGATTCGGTGGTCATGCAACTATTCTGGATTTGGATGGGTGCTGTGAAGTTAGCCAGATCTTGTTTTTAGGAGCCCAAAATTAGCTTTGGAGAAGTTTTTCTTGGTGATTACCTTTGCAGGGTGAGGTGCGGGTTGGAGGGGTGTGGATTTCCAAGCTGATTTAGTTTGTGGTCGGATCTAATCAGGGAGGAGGTGATTATTGGTGTAGAGCAACAGTCGCCCATGTTAGTAATGACCAGGTCAAGGAGGTTGCTACCTCTAGTGGGGATAAGAATGAGCCGGTCCAGGTCATTGGAATTAATGAATTTTAGGAAACGTTGAGCAAGTGTATTGGTACGTGAGTAGTTTTCCCAGTTAATGGAGGAGTAGTTGACGTCACCCATTATGAGTGTTAGGTTGGACCCTAATTTTCTCCAGGGTGCTTCAGAACGTAGAGTGCGAGTCTTGGGACATGGTTGGGGACCTATAACAGACTATGACCTGAATCGCTGTCTTACCCAATGTTAGCTGCACCTGAAGTATCTCTGATGCGTTGTGTTGGTTCTACCAGTCTGGAGGTGTGCGCATCCTGTATGAATATGGAAACACCACTGCTTTTGGAGCTTTGGTCCCAGTTCTGGAGCCAAAAGGTGTGGAATGAGTTATAGCCTGGTAGTGCAGGGATGCTTTCTGCTGCCTTGTACCAGGTCTCTGTTACAGCACAAATGTCGATGTTCTCCATTTTAAAGAGTGCTTTGAGCGAGTGTATTTTCAGATTTAGCAAACCAAAAGATGAAAATTTCACTCCTGACCACACCAACTCATACAAACTGACCGGTTGAACCATGAAAAAGGCCAAAACAGTTCCAAAAGAGAGGTAATCCAACAGCAAATTTATTAAGCGCTTTCATCTTGGACAATTCCAAGACTTCAGAATAAAAACGAACCAAATGTTCATCGTGTTACACTGCTGCAGTGACTACACTTGGGTTATCCTGCCGTCAGGCGGTTCCCCAGTTGGCCTGAGTTCCAAAGTCTTGGTCCGGCATCGGTTGCTGTCGCCTCCTCCCTGATGTCAGTGCGACAGGGGTGTATAAGATGCAGCCAACGCCATTTTCTTCAGTCTTACTTGCCGCACGGTGTCCGAAGCAGAAGCAGTTCGCAAGTGCCGGTCGGCCGACTTCTGAGATTTTCATTCCGAATCCAGAACCGAAGTCTTCTACAAAGCGAAGTACCCTGTTGGGGAAACTTTCTCTTGCCTCAGACCGATGTCAGTAAAAGTTAATAACTGTATTTCGTATGGGAAGCAAATACCTCATAAGGATTTCCACTCCTATTGTATTCCATGCCCAGACCACAGCATCACTGGTTGTCAGTTTTGTGCTAGGTTTAACAAGCGCACTATTAAACGTCGGTTTGATTTTGCCTGACATTATTTTGGCAGAAAATTCAATTACACCATGCCGTCGGAACTCCCGCCGACCGGAATACATAAAAAGCGCAAAGACAAGGACAGGCATCCTTGGCCCGAAACTGATGACGAGGCCTCTTCTAGGCCGGTCGCTGGTTCTCCGGTTTTCAGAGAGGCGCCTACGCAGCCACTGATGAATGCTTCCACAGACCGCCTCCGACTCCCATGTGGAGCTGGCTGGGCCTTCGGACGCTCTAGGTTTTCAGCCTACCGAAACTAACCCTTCAGAGGGAACCGAAGTAGCTGAGCAATCCACAGCCTCAGAGGGTGATGTTCATCGTGCATACAGCTGCAGTCATAACAGATGGGTTTTCCTGCCATCAGGCGGGTCCTCGGTTGGCCGAATTCCAAAGTCTAGGTCCGGCGTCTGATGTCGTCGCCTCTTCCCTGACGTCATTGCGACAGGGGTATAAAAGAACCAGCCAACGCCATTTTCTCCAGTCTTTCTTGCCACGCGGTGCCCGAAGCAGAAGCAGTTCGCAAGTGCTGGTTGGCCAGCTCCTGAGATTACGAATATTTTTCAACCGAAGTCTTCTTGAAAGCTAAGTACCCCGTTGGGGAAACTTTTCTTGCCTCAGACTGATGTCAGACAAAGTTACTAATTGCATTTCCTGTGGGAAGCAAATACCGCATAAGGATTTCCATTCCCTCTGCATTCCTTGCTTAGGCCCAGACCACGACGTCTCAGCCTGTCGTTTTTGTGCTACATTCAACACACGCACTATTAAGCGTCAGGCGGAGTTCGCCCAACACTATTTTGGCAAAAAGTTTAATTACATTATGTCGTCGGATACTCGGACTCCAGTTTTGAGTAAGAGGCAAAGATAAGGACTGACATACGAGGTCCGCGACTTCTACCGACACCACGCTAAAGCCTACTACAGGTGCTCCGGTTCTCAGCGAGGCGCCTACGCAGCCCCTGACTACCGATGACACTTCATTAGCGGTGTCTTCAGTGCCCGAGGTCGCAGGCTCTTCGGCCCGCACTCCGACTACAGATACCGAAGCCACTCTTGGCGGGGAAACTCAGAGTTTAGACAGGCCTGCCACCTCTCAAGGTGTCTTCAGGCCTTCTTCTTTTTCCATTAAGGCTTTCACTAAATCTAAAGCAGCCATGCATACTAAAAGACAAGCTCCACAGGGACCCTCTCAAGGCCCCATGCCTAAAAAGCAGATGCTTAAAATGGCTGAGGATTTGATTACTCTTATCAGGGTTCTCAACCCCTCGGACAAAAGGCCCAGAGTGGAGGAAGAAATACCCTTCCTCGGACCAGGCCTCCATTACTTCAGAACATTCTGAAGACCAGGAACGATCTTACTCCCCTTTTGAAGATTCTGATGCAGAGGAGTCCATTCCCTCTGTCTCCCCCCCTGAGGACTACTCTTTTGGGGAAACCTTGCATACCTTGAGGGAACACTTCCACTGGGAAGGCCAAGATTACTCAGACTCCAAGAAAAGGCTCAGGGATTTCCTCTTGCTCCCTCAGCACAGGCCTCTGGCTATCCCTCCTGTCTTAGACATACTAGATGATGTGTATTCAGAGGCCAGCCTTAACCCAGATTCCTTACCTCCAGCTCCAGTCAAGCCCGACGGGTATTACCGGGTTCCTGATTCACACCAATTTCTATACAAAAGCCATGCGGCTGACCCAGAAACTATTTCACAGGGTCCCAAGGGAATTAAGGCCTCCACTTCCAAAAATCCATTACCTTCAGAGAGAGATTCCAGAGCTTTAGAAAGGTGGGGGAAAAAGGTATACACCTCGGCCACCTTAACCATGAGGGCATTAAACTGTCAGTTCCATATGTTAAAGTATCAACAGTTTTTATTATCTCAGTTGAAAAGCAAAATGTCACAACCTGAACAACCAGACTTGAAAGAGTTGCAGGATTTGTTGCATAGTGCAGAGCAAGTGGGTAAACATACCTTGCAATGTGGTTTTGATGCTTTAGAGGCCTCATGTAGAGCTGCTGTTAGAGGATCAGTCATACGTAGACACGCTTGGCTCAGAGCAAACCTTACCAGATCATGTCAAAGCTAAATTACTAGATGCACCTCTTCAAAAAGATGTATTGTTTGGTGTTAAAGCTGAGGAGGTATTAAAGAAAATGGAGGAAAAGGCAAAATCAATGCAAACAGTGAAAGATTTCCTACAGGTACAACCTCCACGTTTCAGTAGAAATTGGCCTTCAAAAAACTGGTCCTTTCCAGCCACGGACAGTCCTCAAAGAGGTAGATACAGGCGCCCGAGGGGTAGAGGGCAATCTCAAGGATCATTTAGAGGCAGACAATGGCAAGCACCTACACCAAGAGGTGGTGAGGATAGTTCACAGCCATTCAGAAAGCAGAACCAATGACTTTCCCCTTTGTATGCCAAACAAGGCTCAATTGGCAGCACCTTTAGGCAGAAAACTGGCATTATTTTCGAAAAATTGGCATATTGTCACAAAAGACAAATGGATCCTGGACATTATAGACAGAGACTACAGATTCCACTTTCACACCCTTCCAAAAAGGAGAGGCATGCCAAACTTGCCACACAATCAAAGGGCAGAGACACAAAAACAAATTTCAGATCTCATGGACATGAAAGCTATTCAAGAGGTACCTGCACAAGAACAGGGTCAAGGTTTTTATTCCAGACTATTCCTGGTATCAAGGAAGGGCAAAGATTGGAGACCTATTTTGGACCTATCCATCCTAAACACATATTTACTCATACCAAAATTCAAGATGCTCACATTACAGCAGCTTCTTCCCATGCTGGGCAAGGAGTCTTGGCTGGTAACATTGGACCTCAAGGAGGCATACCTGCATGTCCCAATCAGACAAGATTGCAGAAGATACTTCAGATTTCTTGCAGGTTCAACCCATTATCAATTCTCTGCATTGCCCTTTGGCTTATCTACTGCGCCCAGAGTGTTCACGAAATGCCTGGCATCAGTAATTGCCTTCTGCAGACTTCAAGGGATACAAATATATCCATATTTGGACGACTGCCTGATCCAAGTGGACAGCAAACACATGCTTCTGAAACACCTGGCGTTTGTAATGTTGTTGAATTCTCTGGGATACACAGTCAACAAAAAGAAATCAAGACTAATACCCTCTCAAACAATAATTTTCCTGGGTGCCAGCTTGAATACAAACACCCAGATGGCCTACCTCACGCCAGAGAAACAAGGGCAACTAACTCAATACTTCAGAAAACTGGCAACCTTCACCAGGCTGACTGCAAGGAAAATCCTGCAGGCTCTGGGATTCATGGCATCTTGCATCCTGCTAATCCCATATGCAAAACTGCATATGAGGAAACTTCAATGGTACCTAAAAAACTTATGGTCTCAACACAGCCACAGTTTGGAAACAATTATACCACTGATTCCATGTCTTCAAAAGGAATTTCTGTGGTGGGCTCAAGCATGCCAAAGAAACATAGGTCTCCCATTCTGCAAGCCTCAAGCAAATCAAGTCATCACAACAGACGCCTCGGACTACGCCTGGGGGCGCACATGACAGATCGGTGCATTCAGGGCAAATGGTCCCAAAAAGAAAAGCACCTACACATCAATCAAAAGGAAATGCTAGCAGTAATAAATGCTATTATGGCTTTCAAAGACCTACTGCATCCAGGCCAACTATTGATAAGGACAGACAACACCACAGTGATGTGGTACATAAACAAACAGGGAGGAACCCATTCATATCCCCTATGCAGGCTAGCCATGTCTCTTTGGAACATGGCTCTGGAATTACAAATCCAACTTCAAGCACAGTTCCTGCCAGGCAAGGAAAACACGCTGGCAGACAACCTAAGCAGAAATATGACAGATCCACATGAATGGAAATTGCATCCTCAAGTTTTTACAAAAATAATTCAAGCATGGGGAAGGCCAGACATCGATCTTTTTGCCACCCACAGAAATTACCAATTGACAAAATTCTGCTCAAGGACCTTTCATCCACAGGCCTGGAAAGTAGACGCACTCTCTTTCAGCTGGACAACAATGACAGTTTATGCCTTTCCACCTCTTCCTCTGCTGCCCAAAGTTCTATTAAAAGCCAGAGCAGACAGACCAAAGATGATTCTCATTGCTCCAGACTGGCCAAGACAACACTGGTACCCACTCCTGAGGAGCCTGGTGCATTCCCCACCATGGATCCTGCCTCTAATGCCTCTTCTACTGACTCAGCACAACTTCAAAACTCTTCACAGTCAGCTGAAAACACTCAATCTAGCCGCATGGAGGATTCCTTAAATTCACAACAGAACCTACTCTCCAAGGAGGTGCAGGATGTCATTTTGGAGGCCAGAAGGCCTTCTACTAGAAAAGCCTACTCCGCAAAATGGAAACGGTTTTGTGCCTGGAATCAGAAAAAGGGTCAGAATCCTGGAATACTGAATCTACCTTAAATATTACAGTACCTAGCTGAGATGCTAAGCAGTGGACTTTCATTCTCCTCCATCAAAATCCATGCCTCAGCCATTTCTGCAGAATACAACACTGATCCTCCTTTATTCTCTCACCCTCTCAAGACAGTTCCTCAGAGGGGCTAAGAATATAAAACCCCCAAGGAAGCAACCAGTACCTGCTTGGGACCTCAATTTCATCCTGGAAAAATTGACCCTGCCTCCCTTTGAGCCTGCTGCTTCAACAGAACTGCAATATTTGTCATGGAAAACAGCCTTCCTTCTGGCTATCACCTCAGCACGCAGGGTTTCGGAACTACAAGCCCTCATGGCTGTGCAGCCTTTCATCATTTTCCATCAGGACAGAGTTTCCTTACGAACCAACCCTTCTTTTATGCCAAAGGTAGTATCCAGGGTAGCCTTAAATCAGACTATTCACCTACCTACCTTTTACCCTAATCCACAAAACAAAGGGGAGAGACTACTACATTCCTTGGACATTCACAGACAGCTTCGTTATTATTTGGACAGAACAAAGCCTTTCAGAAAATCAGAGCAACTCTTTGTGTCCTATGCTACAGTTGCTCAAGGGAAGCCTATTTCCAAACAGACAATCTCAAGATGGATAGCCCACTGCATACGCTTTTGTTACTCTTTTCATGGTAAGACTGTACCTACAGGCATCAGATCTCACTCCACAAGGGCCACAGCTACCTCTACATCTTTCCTCAGGGGGGTTCCTACCAAAGTTATTTTGGAAGCAGCCACTTGGAGTTCTGTACATACTTTCTCCAAGCACTATCACCTACCATTATATTCCAAGTCTAGAGCGGGCTTCGCCACTGCAGTCTTGCAAGGCATCCTGGCTCCTTCTAGTTCCTCTTAGTGCCTACCACCCCTTTTTTTAGCTTTGGGATTCAACCCATCTGTTATGACTGCAGCTGTATGCACGATGAACATAGTACAGTTTTGTACCTACCATAAATGTAGATGTTCGAGTGCTAATACAGCTGCAGTCCAGGTTTCCCTCCCTCCTTCCCCTCTTGGGACAGGCCTAATGTCTAACACCTCCTCATACAACCTGATTGGGGTATTCTTTTATGGTGTATTTGCTTGCAACTACTGTTTTTTGATTATATTGCATTGCATTATTACATAAATTTGTTTTGCCTCCCTTCTGGGGGCACCTGACATCTGGGGCAAGAAAAACTGGAGAAAATGGCATTGGCTGGTTCTTTTATACCCCTGTCGCACTGACGTCAGGGAAGAGGCGACGGCATCTGACGCCGGACCTAGACTTTGGAATTCGGCCGACCGAGGACCCGCCTGACGGCAGGAAAACCCATCTGTTATGACTGCAGCTGTATTAGCACTCTAACATCTACATTTATGGTAGGTACAAAACTGTACTTTTTCAGACCTACCCAGTTAACCATTAAACCCTCTGCTAAGTCTAAGGCCCCCTTAAAAACAAAGAAACAGATACAGCGTTCTCCAGGCCAGGCTTCCATGTCTAAGAAACAAATGCTCAAAATGGCCAAAGACCTAATCACCCTGATCAGGGGGTCCCATCCCCCTCCTGATAAAAGGCCCAGACAAGATGCCGACTATGAATCTTCCGACCAGGTGTCTATTTCTTCAGATTCATCCTCAGACCTAGGATATACCTTACCCCCTTATGAGGATTTTGATGCTGAGGAATCAATTCCGTCAGCCTCTCCGCCTGAGGACTATTCCTTTGAGGAGACCTTACATACCATGAGGGAGCATTTCCATTGGAAAGGCCAGGATTACTCAGAATCCAAGAAAAGGCTCAGAGACACCCTTTTATTGCCTCAACACAGACCCCTTGCTATTCCGCCAGTGTTGGATATTGTGGATGATGCGTACACTGAATCCAGCTTAAACCCTGACTCCTTACCTCCAGCCCCAGTTCTGATCGATATTACAGAGTCCCTAACTCTCACAAATTTCTGTATAAAAGCCCTGTTGCTGACCCTGAAACTATTTCTCAGGGACCCAACGGGATTAAGGCCGCATCAGCAAAAAACCCAGTTCCATCTGACACAGATTCCAGAGCATTAGACAGATGGGGAAAGAAAGTATATACGTCTGCAACTTTAGCAATCAGAGCCTTAAATTGCCAGTTTCACATGCTAAAATATCAATTTTTGATGTTTCAGTTAAAACAAAAGATGCTTCCAGATTCATATCCTCCTAATTATAAAGAAATGCAGGATTTATTACATGCAGCTGAACAAGTGGGAAAACATACTTTGCAATGTGGGTTTGATTACTTAGAGGCCTCCTGTAGAGCAGCAATTACAGGCTCTGTCATTAGAAGGCATGCTTGGTTAAAAGAACATACGTTACCAGATCATATTAAGGCAAAATTATTGGATGCACCTTTGCAGCGGGATGTGTTGTTTGGAGCTAAGGCAGAAGTGGTATTAAAGAAGATGGGAGGATAAGGCAAAATCTATGCAAACGGTGAAGGATTTCCTACAGGTCCAGCCTCCTCGTTTTAGCAGAAATTAGCCAACAAAGAATTTGTCCTTTCCAGTCACAGACAGGCCTCAAAGGGGCAGATACAGAAGTCCAAAAGGTAGAGGTCAAGCACAAGGTCCTTACAGGCCTCGACAATAGGGTACACCAGGCCAAAAAGAAGGGGAAGACGGGCCACAACCTTATAAAAAGCAGCCTGAATGACTTCCCACTACAGCTGCCAAACATTTCTCTCTTGGCAGCCCCCTTAGGAAAACTGGCACTTTTCTATCATAATTGGCATTGCATCACCAAAGACAAATGGGTTCTCAACATTGTATCTCAAGGTTACAGGTTCCACTTTTACACTCTGCCAAGGTTAAAAGGAATGCCAAATCTGCCACCAAATCAATGGGCAGAGGCTCAAAAACAAATTACAGCACTCATGGATATGAGAGCTATTCAAAAGGTACCACCACAGGAGCAGGGACAAGGATTCTACTCAAGACTCTTTCTGGTTCCCAGAAAGGACAAAGCCTGGAGACCCATTCTGGATCTTTCATCTCTAAACACTTACCTGGATGTTCCGAAATTCAAAATGTTGACACTACAGCAGCTTCTTCCCATGCTGGGCAAGAATGCTTAGCTCGTGACTTTGGACCTCAAGGAGGCATACCTGCATGTCCCTATCAGACAAAACTGCAGAAGATACCTCAGATTTCTAGCTGGTTCAATGCACTATCAATTCTCTGCACTGCCCTTTGACTTATCTACTGCGCCCAGGGTCTTCACAAAGTGCATGGCACCAGTAATTGCATTTTGCAGGCAAAAAGGAATTCAAATTTATCCATACCTGGACGACTGCCTGATTTAAGCAGAGAGCAAGGACATTCTTCTAAAGCATCTGGCGTTTGTAAAAAAGTTAAGTTGCCTAGGGTACACAGTAAACAAAAAGAAATCAAAACTAGTGCCCTCACAACAGATAATATTCCTGGGTGCCAGCTTGAACACAACGGCCCAGATGGCTTATCTCACGCCAGACAAGTAAGGACAACTGACTCAATACTTTCAATTGATGGCAACAAAGACCCAATTCCCTGCAAGAAAAATTCTGCAGGCCTTGGGCTACATGGCATCTTGCATACTACTAATTCCATATGCCAGACTGCATATGAAGAAACTACAATGGTACCTAAAGAGTGTATGGTCTCAACACTGTCAAAATTTGGAAACCGTTATACCACTTATTCCTTGCCTTCAACAGGAGTTTCGATGGTGGGCTCAAGCTTGTCACCTCAACAAGGGACAGCCTTTTACTCAACCCACAGCCAGGCAAACACTGACAACAGATGCATTGGATTACGCCTGGGGAGCACACATGGTAGGAAAATGTATTCAGGTTGAATGGCCCACAGAGCAAAGGCATCTTCACATCAATCAAAAAGAGATGCTAGCTGTACAAAATGCACTTATAACTTTCAAGGACCTGCTGCATCCAGGACAACTACTACTAAAGACAGACAACACCACAGTTATGTGGTACATAAACAAGCAAGGGGCACACCTCCTACCTCCTCTGCAGACAAGCCATGACCTTGTGGAACACAGCTCTAGACTACCAAGTTCATCTGCAAGCACGATTCCTGCCAGGAGAGAAAAACACACTGGCAGACGACCTAAGCAGAAATATCATGGATCCCCACGAATGGGAATTGAATCCACAAATATTTAGAATGATAACACAAAAATGGTGGATACCGGACATAAACCTGTTTGCATCCCCAATGAACTTCCAGCTACAGAAATTCTGCACAAGGAGTTACCATCCACAAGCATGGAAAGTGGATGCCCTCTCATTCAGCTGGAAAAACCTGCAAGTATACGCTTTCCCTCCTTTACCTCTCCATCCAAAGGTACTCATAAAAGCCAGGCAAGAAGAGCCAAAGATGATCCTGATTGCACCAGACTGGCCATGCCAGCACTGGTACACAATCTTAAAGAACTTAGCACAAGAACCATCCTGGATTGTGCCTCAAATCCCACATTTGTTGACACAGCACAACAATTACATACTTCACAGCCAGCTAAAGACCTTAAACCTAGCTGCATGGAAAATTCCTTAGTCAAGCAAGCAATGCCTCTCTCCAAAGCTGTTATGGATGTCATTCTGGAGGCCAGAAGGCCTAGCACCAGGAAAGCCTACTCTGATAAATGGAAGGGATTCTGTGCCTGGAACCAGGCGCACAGCCTTGACCCTCTTGTCCCAAACATTCCTCAGATACTTCAGTATTTAACTGAGATGCTGTACAAGGCCCCCTCCTTCTCATCCATCAAGATCCACGCCTCTGCCATTTCTGCTCATTACAACACGGATCCTCCAATTTTTTCTAATCCTTTGCTCAAACAGTACCTCAGAGGGGCTAAAAACATAAGACCGCCCCGTAGAGCACCAACCCCAACTTGGGACCTCAACTTTGTTTTGGAAAAATTAACTTTACCATCTTTTGAGCCAGCTAACACAGCAGAATTAAAATACATCTCTTGGAAAACTGCTCTGCTACTGGCAATAACATCAGCACGAAGTTTCAGAATTACAGGCACTAATGGCAGTGGAACCTTTCTTCATTTTCCACCAGGACAGGGTGTCTTTAAGAACTAACCCTACGTTTATGCCAAAGGTGGTATCAAGTGTGGCTCTAAACCAAACTATTCACTTGCCAACTTTCTATCCAAAACCACAGAACAAAGGGGAGAGACTACTACATTCTTTGGACATTCACAGGCAGTTACGCTTCTACTTGGACAAAACCAAAGCTTTCAGAAAATCTGAGCAATTATTGGTAGCATATGCTGCAGGAGCACAGGGAAAAGCCATTTCAAAATGAACAATCTCAAAATGGATAGGACATTGTATACATTTCTGCTGTACTCACCATGGGAAATCTGTACCTAGCAGCACTACATCTCACTCCACCAGGGCAACAGCCACTTCAACTGCCTACCTCAGAGGAGTACCTACCAAGGATACTTTGGAAGCAGCAACATGGAGTTCTGTGCATACCTTCACCAAGCATTACCATTTGCCTTTATACTCCAAATCCAGAGCTGGCTTAGCCACTTCTGTGCTGCAGGGCCTTATAGCCACCCCTAATGCCTTATAGAACCAGCCTCCCTACCTCAGCTTTGGGATTCCACCCAAGTGTAATGACTTCAGCAGTGTAACACGATGAACATAGTACAGTTTTGTACCTACCATAAATGTAGATGTTCAAGTGTATACACTGCTGCAGTCCAGGTTACCCTCCCTCCTTCCCCTCTTACTTGCTGGTACGTACTTATACCTTCTACCCTTTACTACCTATGGGGAGTATTTGCTGGTAACTGAAAGTTGTTTTTTGCTTTTCTTATGTATGTTTTAATAGCAATTTAATTTGCCTACCTATTTGGGAGCACCTGACATCTGGGGCAAGAAAAACTGAAGAAAATGGCGTCTGCTGCATCTTATATATACCCCTGTCGCACTGACGTCAGGGAGGAGGTGACAGCAACCGACGCTGGACCAAGACTTTGGAACTCGGGCTGACTGGGGAACCGCTTGATGGCAGGATAACCCAAGTGTAATGACTGCAGCAGTGTATACACTCGAACATCTGCATTTATGGTAGGTACAAAACTGTACTTTCCAGCTTATATATCTTGACATAATTAATTACATGCATAATTAGGTATTCAAACATTTTTAAAAAGAACAGGCTAAGGGAAAAATTGAAGAGCAGACTTTGGCACCTCTCCGAAGCGTACAAACAGTCCTGGGTACAGCCATCTGTATCTGGACTAGACTAGTTACAGGAAAGGAGGGAAACAAGCGCAAGTGCAGGCTTTTAAACCAGAAAATTGAAAGAGATGGAACAACTGCCCAAACGGCCAATAAACTATAAATTCTGGACCAGAAACCACGCCTCTTTTGGTAGATGGGCTACCTAGTGCTTACCACTCCCACTGATGAGCTAGAAGGCTCCCGTCCAGCATAGAAAGGCTTGGGGGGCTCAGATGCTTACATACAGCCCTGGATCCTGCAAATCTATATCTGGACTAGACTAGTTACAAGAAAAGCTGGAAAAGAGCAAACGCGGCTTTTAGACCAGAAAGTTGAAAATATGGAAAAACTGCCCAAACTGCCAATAAGTTAGAATTTGTGGGCCAGAAACCACTCTTCTTGTGGTAGATAGGCTACATAGTGATTGCTTCTTTTTAGTGCCAAAAGACAGGTGACCTGACCTTATGCCCATATTGGACCTGAGCAAATTGAATCTGTATGTCAAGAAGTCGAAGTTACGCCTGGTGAAGGATTCAGTCCCTTCTGTCTTTACTGTGCAAGGATGATTAGATGTGCTCTGTAGATTTCCAGGACCGTGTACCACCACATAAAGATCCACAGATGCTCTGCAAGACACTTGCACATCTGGCTGGGAGCCAGTCATTATCAATTCAGAGCACTGCCCTTTAGACTCACCACAGCCCCCCCCCCCCCCCCCCCCAAGATTTCAGGTTTTTCCATACTTGGACAATTAGCTCCTAACTGCACCAGGGAACCATCAACTAGGTCAGGTAGTACAATTCCAGCTGCACTCATTCAGCCAGCTTGACCCCTGATATTGACCATAGAATTCGTAAGAACGAAATTGAACTCTGTCACTCAGGTCGCATCCTTCTCTATAGACAGGGTGCTCTCACACAGACAACAAATACAGTCCTTGCTAGACACGCCCAACCCCTCCCCCCCAGCAGTGCTTGTATTAAAAACCCTAGGTTCTATGTCACCCGCCATCCTACTGATCCCGCTAGCAAGGTTTTTCATGCAAGTTCCTCAGTGGACTATTCTGTTTCACCCACTGAGTCGTCGGATCAAGATGTCTCCGGTTTGCAGACATCTTCAATGGTGGCTTTTCTCTAACCTTATCTAGAAGGCCCCTTCTCCCTTCCTCCTCCAGCAGCCGCAGTGACCACGGATGCCTCCTTGTTCAGGTGGCGGGACATTACCAAGGAAGATTGGTCCAAGGCCTATGGTCCCCAGTAGAGTCCAAATTGCAAATCAACATCCTGGAGATAAGCAGTTCTTTTATTGTTGCAAGCCTTCCAAGATTGCCTCCCCTTGAGAACGATAGCAGTTCACTCAACCAACATATCAGTTGTTTGGTATGTCAACAAAAAGGGGGAACCCGTTCATACCCTTTATGCAGAGAGGCCATGAGAGTGAGGGGATGGGCAGTCTCTTCCAATCAGTTTCTCCTTGTAAT
Source organism: Protopterus annectens (assembly GCF_019279795.1). Taxonomy (NCBI): domain Eukaryota; kingdom Metazoa; phylum Chordata; order Ceratodontiformes; family Protopteridae; genus Protopterus; species Protopterus annectens. The sequence continues at coordinate 454,754,284 of NC_056745.1, forward strand.
GTACATTCCTGAGGAGACCAACTTGTTAGTGGACAGACTAAGCAGATCCATTTTGAGTCCACACGAGTGTTCCCTGAACCAAGCAGTAGTGGATCAAATCTTCAGCCATTGGAGCTTACCTTGCTGCAACTTACTTGCTTCCTCCTGAACAACAAATGCAGCAAGTAGTTCACCTTGATCCCTCCAAAGGGGAAGTCGCCCATGGATGCTCTGATCCACGATTGTCCGTCTAGTCTTCTGTACACTTATTCTCCAATTTCCTTGATTCTGAAAGTTCTACAGAAAGCCAGCAGGTTGAAGAGTACTCTAATTCTCATTGTCTTGGTCTGGCCTCGTTAGGGTACGGTTCCCCTTTCTCCAGTCTCACACCAAGTATCCACTGTGGATACTGGATCCCAGACGGGATCTGATCTCTCATCTGGTGGAACATCACCCTCCGAACCCTAAGACTGACCGCTTGGTTCCTCTACTTCCAGTGATTTTTGAGGCAGTACAGGCTCTTTTCCCCAGTCAGTAACGTAAGCCTTCTACTTAAAAAGTACCATAGCAAGTAGAAGATAATTTCCGTCTGGGCTTTAGACAGGAAAATAGACCCCTTTTCAGCTCCATTTTCTGCCATTCTTCTCTTCCTAAGCTTGCTCTTTCAACAAGGTGCCAATTTCTCCATGATTAAGTTGCAGCTGGTGGCGAGTGCCAATTTTCATGCCACAGAGGAACTAACACCCATCACCACCACCAGACTGTCTAAGGCCTTTATGAAGGGAATTTTCTTACTCAAGCCCCCAATTAAAGATCCTTCGCCACCATGGCACCTGACCTTGATTTTGCAAGGTCACACTCAAAAATCTTTTGAATCGGCTGCTTCCTGTGATCTAAAGTTTTTGTCTTGGAAGACTGTCTTTTTGGTGGCCATTATTTCTGCCAAGAGGGTATCAGAATTTCAAGCCTTATCTTCAAAGCTGCCACACACAGACTTTTTCAATGACAGGGTTTCCTTGATGACAAATCCTTCCTTTATGCCTAAAGTAGCCATGGAAGCAAATGTTAGCCAGTGTATTCATCTGCCAGTCTTTTTCTCTAATTACTCCAACAAAGGTGAATACATGCTTCATTTACTTGATGTTCATAGACAATTGCATTTCTGTCTGCACAGGACGAAGGAATTCAGAAAATCGAAGCAATTGTTCATCTCCTTTTCACCCAGTCATTTAGGCAGAGCAGTGTCAAAAGTAACTCTGGTGAAATGGATTGCTGTCTGTCTTTCCATTTGTTCATTGAAAGGGATATCACTTCCCCGTTTCCAAAAGTGCATTCTGCACGGTCGATGTCCACTTCCTTGGCTTTTTCAGCCAGGACTTCTATTTACAAAATTTGTGCTGCAGCAACCTGGTCAAATTTACATACTTGGTTTCTCATTGCAAATTGGATGTCATCTCCAGAAATAGAGCATCCTTAGCCTCAGCAGTGCTCAAGCATATCCTTCCACAGGGGACACCCAAGGAACTTCATAGCTGGAGACTCTGACCCAGTGGTGAGGACAAATGAAAGGGTTGACAACAGATTTAAAAGTTATGTACTTCATAAATTGGTATCTGTGTTCTCTTTCATTTGTCATCACATCCCACCCAACCTTCCCCATACCTTTGTATCTGATCCCCATTTCTGAGTTCCAGGTTTGTTGGTATTGTGTGAATGGTGTCTTTGTGTGGTCTGTTTGTATACATACATTTTTTCCCTGCTGCCTTTTTTCTTGGCAAACTTGATGTAAAGAGTTAGGGAGATGCAGGGCATTAAGGGAGTGGCAGGCATCAGTCTTTGGAAGGGCCTGATCGGATCTGAGGACGGATCCTAAACCCAGTGGTGAGGACTAATGAAAGAGGACAACCGAGATACAGGTTATGGTAAGTACATAATTTCTAATTTAGTTCATGAGACATCGGTCTGTGCAGTGGTGTGATAATTTGTGTTGTAAGAGATTATGTTGATTTTATATTTCATATTAATTGCAGGAAACTGCTTACATTTGTGAAAATTTAAAGCAAATGTGTCCAAGTATTGTATCACTGTAATCTTAAAAGACAAGACCCATTTATTCAGTAGTAGGTTCATAGGTTCATAGGTTCATACTAGGCTATCTGCCCGAGGGCATTTACAAGCCTAGCCCATCGTTTTGTGGCTTACGCCACCCCTTTAGTATGGGGAACTATACCCATTATTTTGCTGTGCCTCTGTCGAGCAGTGACACTGAGGTTATCCCTGGGGTATATCTGTGATCTCCCATCCATTGGTCAAGATTTCTCTTGAACAAGGCCAGCGAGGTGCTCTGCCTCACATGTACCGGGATTTTGTTCCACAGCATAGGGAGTCTTTGGGTGATGAATCTATCCCTCCAGCACGTCCTATTAATAGCCGTGTCAAGGTTTAAGTCTCCGCCTTGTGGCTCTGATGGATCTAGATTTTTGAGGTGAAGCATATTCATCAAATCTGGGTTTGACATGGCCTTGTATGTTAGGCAAAGGTCACCTCTGAGCAAGCGGTAAGCAACTGAATAGAGCTGGAGTTCTTTCAGTCGGGCAGCATAGGACAGATTTTGAGACCCTTTATCCTTTTGGTGAGGAACTTTGTGGCCTCTCCAGCTGCTGCAAGTGTCGGGTCAGATACATTCGAATGGGGCATTGTACTCAATCATTGGTCTGATGAGTGATGAGTAAAGGGAGACTATGACCTCCCTTGATCTAGATGAGAATCCCTTCATGATAAGGTGGGCAATGTAGAAGGTCTTCCTAACTACTTTAGCTACATGGGTGTCGAATGACAGACTACTATCAACCTGGGTCCCCAGGTCCCTGATAACTTCTTCTGTGCTCAGTGGATTGCCACCTATTTGGTAGCTAGGGGTAACCTTGTTTTTCCCGAAGGGTATGACTATGCATTTTTTGGCATTTAACTTTAGGCCGTGGCTCTGGCATCAGTTATCCGTTTCTGTGAGACCCTTCTGAAGGATATCTGTATCAGATGTGTTTTCTACTATGGCGCCCAGTTTGCAGTCATCTGCAAACTTTGTCAGCCATAACCCTCCTGTGTTTGCTTGTACTTGAAAAGTAGATGCCAAACAAGAGTGGGCCCAGGACTGAGCCCTGTGGGACACCACTTGTGACAGGCTTTGAGTCTGACATGGCGCCAGCAACTCTGACCCTGTGGGTTCTGTCACTCAGCCAGTTTGCAACCCATCTTGTGATGTATGGGTTGACATTTAAGCTGATGAGTTTTTCAATGATACCCGAGTGGGGTATTGTATCAAGGCCTTAGCCAGATCGAGGTAGGCTGTATGGACTGCCTTTCCCTCATCAATGGCTTTGGTGACTGTTTGAAAAAGACAACCAAGTTTAAAAGGCATGATCTGCCTTTGACAAAGCCAAACTGGGTTGGATCCAAAGTCTGCAAATTCCCTGTCTTTATTTATGAGGTCCATTATGATCCTCTCCATGGCTTTGCAGATAAGGCTTGTCAAGCTAATGGGCGGTAATTTCCAGGGTCGGTGGAGGCACCGCCTTTGTGAAGTGGTACCACAGTTGCAGTGCCACTCCTGAGTGATCCAGAGGTAAGACTTTGATTAAACAGCTGTCCTAGCTGTGGGTTTAATTCCTCATTGAGTACCTGGAGCACACAGCCGGGACACCATCAGGTCCCATGGATGCTGTGTTTTTGCTTTGGAGAGAGCAGTTCTCACTTGGGCGCTGGAGATGTTTGGCGGGCTGCAATCATTTGGTACAGATATCTCTCCTTTTGGGGAGGGGAGAAGTTTGCACTTAACCTGTCAGCCAGTATGTTGGCAATGTCTGTAGGATCAGTAATCTTCACATCATTTTGAACTAGCTCTGAGCATATCTGGGAGTTTCCTCCCAGGTTTCTAACATAGCTAAAGAAGGCCTTATGATTGTCTTTTGAGTCTTTAGCTATTTTTCTCTCGAAATTTGCTTTGGATGATTTTATGAGAGCTCTTAGTTTTTACTTATAGTGATCAAGGGTGTCTTACCTTTTAAGGATTTTGCTCTATCTTGTAGTAGCTTCCTCCTTTTGTTGTAGAGTTTGTTTATGGCTGGGGTCCACCAGACTGGACGCTTGCCTTTGGTACAAAGAGTCTTTGTTTTGCTTGGGATTGCCTTATCCATGCAGTCCTGCAGGTGCTGGTAGAAGGCATTTGTAAGTGATTCAGCGGCTTGAGTACTGTTTTCCGCCTCGGGGCCTTAAAGGAGACCACACTAGTCTTTAGAAGTGTGAAGTCGGCTTTTGAGAAGTTCTTTACTGTGGTCTTTTTATTTCAGGTGGGGTGGGATGAGGACCTCCAGCGAGATTAGTTTGTGGTCTGATCTCACCAGTGAGGGGTACACCTCCGGTGTTGAACATTGTGCTCCCATGTTCGTGATGATGAGATCAAGTATGTTATCTCCTCTTGTGGGGATGGTGACTAGTTGTTCCATGGCATTTGAGTTTATGAATTCCAGGAACTTTTGGGCTAGGGTGTTTGGGCTTGAGTAGTGTTCCCAGTCTATATTAGGGTAATTGAAGTCACCTAGTATGATGGTGTTTGGTGATACATTTATCCCTCTAGTGTTTTCAGGAAGGCCATGTGAGGTTCCTGAGTTTGTGAGGGTGGCCTGTAACATGCTACAATTTGCAGAGCAGTCTTGCCTATGGTTAATTGCACCTGGATGGTCTCCGATGCATTGTGCGTTGCCACCAGTCTTGAGGTGTGGGTGTCCTTGATGAATATGGATACCCCTCCTTTCTTGGTATTGTCTGGATTTTGGGGCCGGGCATGATATGAGGTAAAACCTGATAGCGCTGGGGTGCTCTCAGGAGCCTTGAACCAGGTTTCTGTCACAGCACAGACATCGATGTTCTCCATACTGAGAAGGGCCTCGAGTGCGTGCATTTTGAGATTTAGACTTCTGGCATTGAGCAGCATTACCCTTAGTTGTTTTCCTTTTTTGTGTTCTAGGGTGGTAGGTTTAGAATTTGAGCCTTGCCTAAAAAGGCACTATGGGGGTGGCAAGAGCCTTTGCCAATATCCGAATCCCAGGGTGACAGGTGCAAGCCGTCCCTTGCGGCAGCGTGGCTTGTCCAGCATGTCATCCCAGGCAGACAGACACTGGATCCCGTTGAATGACACCAGTGTTTAAGCCAATTGTTAAAGCTGATCATCTTATCTCTGTATTGTGGCATCATTCTTGGTGAAGGTAGGATACTGCTCAAGGTCAGGGTCATACCTGCCTGGGCTACATAATCAGAGAGCTCCTCAATGTCTCTTTTCATGTAGTCCAAGGAGTGCCTCAGGTCGTTTACACCAGCGTGGACAATGACTGAGTCATATTTGTACCTGCTGTTGAGAGACCTGAGTGCTTGCGTTATGTGGCGGATTCTAGCGCCCGACAGGCAGCTTACTGTGACCTTCTCCTTACTCAGTCTGGTGAGCGGGACGTCAGTGTGTCTGACTATGGAGTCACCAATGACTAGTGTGTCTGGCATTGTGTTTGGCCTTAAGGGCTGTGACTGTTTGACACACTGACTGTGAGGTCTATGTGTTGCAGGTGTTGTGTTCTGAGGTGGTGGTTGTTTGGGTGTCTGCTTTGGTGGCCTCTGCTGTTTTGGTAGATTTTGATCAGAGCCTCCAGTATGTCTTTGTGTGTTTGTGTATGATTTGAGGTTGTAATGGTACTATGTGAGACTGGGTCTATAGTGTGTGTGGTAACCTTCTCCTCCTGACTGGGTCTTGCCAGTCCTATGTTGAGAGAGCTCAGCCTCCAGTTTGGCCGTATAGTTGCATCTCTCGCATGTATTTGTGTTTTGTGGGAGGAGGAGAGGGTTGTCTGTGTACATGAGGCAATTGTAACATTGCCTCAATATTCCCAGGTTAACCAGCTGAGCAGGAGAGGACACTAGCAACTGATCCCTCGACATGCTAGAAGGAATGTAGAGTTGTTAAGCCTAAGGGACCTTTCCTTCGATGTGACTAGACACCGAATTGCACATTATTGGAAACTCATAACTGTGTGCACAATGACACACACGCATGCAAACACACCATGTGTGTGTGTCTAAAATTTTGTTACACAAATGTGAATATAAAAAAACATGCATATTCCATGTCAAGTGTCAGTGGTATAGTTGCTTGAATGCTGCATGTCCCATGCTATCAGTTCTTCATATATGACTTATCCAGATAGGGATTACTTGTTTATCCTCAAAATTTCTTTTCTTTCTTTTTCTTTTTTCTTTTTTTAACAAAAAACATCTTTATTAAATTATCACATATGATATAGGCAGTCTTACATAAATGAAAAATATTGAGCAAATAAACATATTTCTGGATATACTCATGTTATGAACCTCCTTTTACTGTCTCCTTTTTCAGCATCCTCTGGATGTTCATCGTGCATACAGCTGCAGTAATCACAGATGGGTTCTCTGCCGTCAGGCGGGTCCTCGGTCGACCGAATTCCAAAGTCTAGGTCCGGCGTCGGTTGGTGTCGCTTTCTCTCCTGACGTCAGTGAGGCCAGAGTATATAAGACACAGCCGACGCCATGTTCTTCAGTCTTTTTTGCCGTGCGGTGCCCGAAGCAGAAGCAGATGTCCTTCAAGGATGCATCTGCAGTCCTTACAAATGGGTAGTCCTGTCGTCAGGCAGCCCTTCGGTCGGCCGGATTCCAAAGTCTGGGTCTGGCTTCGGCTGGTGTCGCACTTCACCCGACGTCATCGCTGCAGTTTTTCGGGTATAAAGGCATCAGCCGACACCATTTTCCTTGGTCTTTCTTGCCGCGTGGTGCCCGAAGCAGAAGCTGTTCGCAAGTGCCGGTCGGTCAGATCCAGAGATTACTACTACCGAATACTACTTCGAAGACTTCTAAAAAGCTAAGTACCCCGTTGGGGACTCTTTCTTGCCTCAGCCGATGTCAGAAAAAGTGAATAACTGTAACTTGTGGGAAACAAATACCTCATAAAGATTTCCACTCCTACTGCTTACCTTGTTTAGGCCCAGACCACGACGTAGCAGCTTGTCTAGCCTGTGCTTCTTTTAACCGACGGACGCTTAGACGTCGATCGGAGTTTGCTGAGCAGTTTTTCGGCTCTGATTTTGCCTATATTATGCCGTCGGATCCTCCGACTACACAAATTACCAAAAAACGCAAAGAAAAGGACCGACACTCGCGGTCCGCGGTTTCAGCCGAAACCGCGGTTAAGCAAACCGCGAGTGTCTCTGTTTCGGCCGAAACCGAGCAAGCGGTTCTTTCTTCAGCCGAAACCATGCCTTCTACCGAGGCCTCTTCTAACCCGGTAGAATTGGCTTCTGAAATCCAACCTTCTGTTGCAGTTTCTCAGGAATTATCAGACACTATTCCCTTGGATATTTCAACCCCTGCACGTGGAGCGGCTAGGCCTCCTGCAGCCATGTCTATTAAGGCCTTTGCCAGGGCTAAAGCAGCCAAAGCTTCAAAAACGGTGCCTGCCAAACCCCCCTCTCACAGGCCCAGCACCAGTTCCCATATGCTTTCTTTGGCTGAGGATCTCATTTCTTTAATTCGTGGATCCCAGCCTCATCCAGACAGGACCTCTCATCCTCCTCCAGAGAAGAGGCCTAGAGCAGAGCCCCCTGAGCCAGTATCCACAGATGATTCCTCTGATGACTCAAAACATTCAGACCCTCCTTAGGCTCCTTATTCCCCTTACGAAGACTCTGATGCCGAAGAGTCCATTCCTTCAGCCTCTCCACCTGAGGAATTTTCCTTTGGGGAAACCTTGCATGCTATGAGGGAACAATTTCAGTGGCAGGGCCAAGATTTCTCAGACTCCAGAAAAAGGCTTAGAACCTTTCTACATTTGCCACAACATAGGCCTTTAGCTATAACTCCAGTTCTTTCTGTTGTGGATGATGCATTTAATGATGCTTGCACTGCTCCTGATTCATTACCTCCGGCCCCTGCTAAGCCTGATAGGTTCTACAGGGTCCCGGACACTCATCACCATTTATACAAGGCTCCTTTTGCAGATCCAGAGACTATCTCCCAGGGTTTTAAAGCTGTAGCAACTGCATCTACTAAAAACCCCCTCCCCTCTGAAAGGGAATCCAGGTCCTTAGAGAGATGGGGTAAGAAAGTTTACACCTCTGCTACTTTGTCAGCTAGGGCTTTGAACTGCCAATTTCATATGATTCAATATCAAGAGTATATGCTTGACCAGTTAACTAAAAAGCTGTCCTCTGAAGAATCTTTAGATAAAAAATATGTTCAGGAAATGGTTCATAACATACAGCAGGTTAGTAACCATTCTTTAAAATGTGGCTATGATGCACTGGAGGCTTCCTTTAGATCAGCCATGACTGGCACAGTTATCAGGAGGCATGCATGGTTGAAAGAGCAGGCATTACCAGACCATGTCAAATCAAAGCTTTTGGATGCACCCATGGACAAAGTCAATTTATTTGGTTCCCCTGCACAGCAGGTACTAAAAAAGATGGAAGAGAAGGTGAAATCTGTACAAACAGTGAAAGATTTCTTACAGGTTCAACCTCCAAGGTTTAGCAGGAACTGGCCTTCCAAGAATTGGTCCTTTCCGGACTCCTCTAAGACACAGAGAGGCAGGAATAGGCGTTCAAGAGGCAGAAACCAATCCAGGGGTGCCTACAGGGGACGCCAGTGGCAAGGTAACAACCAGCGAGGCACGGACGCAGCCACCACCACTACAACAACACAATCACAGTGACTTGGCTGTGGCACCGCCTACCCAGGGAACAACTGGAAGCACCCTTAGGCGGTAAGCTAACCTTATTTTCAAAGAACTGGCATTGCATCACAAGGGAAAAACGGATTTTGCAAACTATAGAACAAGGTTACAGGTTCCATTTCCATACTCTACTAGGAAAGAGAGGAATGCCAAACCTACCATCTACTCAAAGGGCCGAAGCTCTAAAGCAAATATCTCCACTATTAAGAATGAGAGCTGTGGAAAAGGTACCAACTATGGAACAAGGAAAGGGATTTTACTCCAGACTCTTCCTGGTACCAAGAAGAGAGCAAATGGAGGCCTATTCTCGACCTGTCCGCTTTAAACACATTCCTCATTGTTCCAAAATTCAAAATGCTGACCCTACAGCAGCTTCTTCCCATGCTGGGCAAGGAGTCATGGCTGGTAACTCTAGATCTCAAGGAGGCATACCTGCACATCCCCATACGACCAATTTGCAGAAGATACCTCAGATTTCTTGCAGGATCAGAGCATTATCAATTCTCAGCATTGCCCTTTGGCTTATCTACTGCCCAGAGTGTTCACGAAATGCCTGGCATCAGTAATTGCTCATTGCAGACTTCAGGGGATCCAAGTTTATCCCTACCTGGACGACTGCCTGATACAAGCGGACAACAAAAGCAAGCTAACAGAAGACTTACAAAGAGTCATTTACCTGCTGCAAGCCCTGGGATATACAGTCAATATAAAAAAGTCAAGGCTGATTCCATCCCAAAGAATAACCTTTCTGGGTGCAGAGCTGGACACATCAAAACAAATGGCATTCCTAACTGCAGAAAAGAAAGAGCAACTACCTCTCTACTTCTTGGCATTAACAAAGCAGAACCATCTAACTGCAAGAAAAGTACTACAAGCCCTAGGCTTCATGGCATCCTGCATAATTCTGATCCCTCATGCCAGACTGCATATGAGAAAGCTACAGTGGTACCTAAAGAATTTGTGGTCCCAACACAAGCACAGCCTGGAAACCAAAATTCCAATAATCCCATGCCTGAAGCAAGAGTTCCTATGGTGGGCTCAGGCCTGTCAATCAAACACAGGATTGCCCTTCTGCAACAGTCAACCAAGCCAAACTATCACGACAGATGCCTCAGACCTCGGTTGGGGGGCACACATGCTGGGCAGATGCATACAAGGCTTATGGACTCAAGACCAGCTGCGCCTGCACATAAATCTAAAGGAAATGCTGGCAGTAAAATTGGCAATCCAGTCATTCAAAGCCATCACAAGAGAATGGGGATTACCACAAATAGACTTATTTGCATCCCCACTCAATCACCAGCTAAAGAAATTCTGCACAAGGACGTTCCACCCACTTGCTTGGAAGGTGGACTCCCTATCTTTCAGTTGGAAAAACCTGACCGCATACGCATTCCCACCTCTTCCTTTGATGCACAAGGTGCTTTTGAAGATCAAAGAGGAACGTCCAAGGATCATTCTGATAGCTCCAGACTGGCCAAGACAACATTGGTACCCATTGCTGAGGAGCATGTCTCGGGAACAAATATGGACACTACCCCTGATCCCATTACTGTTAACACAGAACAACTACAACATCCTGCATCCAAACCTGAAAACTCTGCAGCTAACTGCCTGGAACATCACATAAGAGCAATTAACCCACATTTATCCCAAAGGGTTAAGGACATAATCCTTGAGGCTCGTAGACCTTCAACAAGAAAGAATTATGCAGCAAAATGGAAAAGATATCTCATTTGGAGTACTGCAAAGGGAGAAGATGTGGCACTGGTAAACATAGCCAACATCCTGGAGTACTTGGCAGAGCTCTTCCATACAGGCCTGTCCTATTCTTCCATCAAGATACATGCATCAGCTATTTCAGCAGAATACAGCTTGGATCCTCCTGTCTTCTCTCATCCTCTGCTCAGACAGTTTCTGAGAGGAATTAAAAATGTAAAACCTCCCAGGAAACCACCATTGCCAGCATGGGACTTGAACTTTGTGCTAGAAAAATTGACACTCCCCCCTTTCGAACCAGCAGCAACAGCAGAATTACAATTCTTATCCTGGAAGACTGCTTTCCTGCTGGCAATCACCTCAGCAAGAAGGGTCTCTGAACTACAGGCATTAATGGCAGTGCAACCCTTCCTGATCTTCAATCAAGATAGTGTCCATGAGAACAAATCCTACATTTATGCCTAAGGTGGTATCCAGAGTGTCTTTAAATCAGGCTATCCACCTACCTACATTCTTCCCCAACCCACAGAACAGGGGAGAAAGACTCTTGCATACCTTGGATGTACATAGACAATTACGCTACTACCTGGACAGGACCAAGTCCAATAGGAAAACTGACCAGCTTCTGGTAGCATATGCAACAGGAAAGGAAGGAAAACCAATTTCAAAACAGACAATCTCCAAATGGATAGGAAATTGCATTAGATTTTGTTACTCCTACCATGGAAAGAAAACGCCAGAGAACATCAGGCCTCACTCCACAAGGGCTACAGCCACTACCACAGCTTTCTTACGAGGAGTGGCTACCAAGGACATTATAGAGGCTGCTACTTGGACCTCCGTGCATACATTTGCCAAGCATTACAATTTACCTTTATACTCTAGATCCCGAGCAGGTTTTGCCACTGCTGTTTTGCAAGGGATCCTAACTACACCGTAATCTCTTTTTCCTCCTCCCCTAGTTTAGCTATGGTATTCTACCCATTTGTAAGGACTGCAGATGCATCCTTGAAGGACATAGTACAGTTTTGTACCTACCATAAATGTAGATGTCCGATAGGAATGCATCTGCAGTCAGGATTACCCACCCACCTTCCCCTCTGTGGTACTCCTAGGGTATTTGCCATCCTTCAGCTAGCTTGGGGGGGATCTATTATGGTGTATTTGTTTGTATATATGTACATACATGCTTATTTTATGTGTTTGCTCTCTACTATTTGGAAACATTGGCATTTATCCAAATTTAGCCATCCAAGAGGGCACCTGGCATCTGGGGCAAGAAACACTGAGGAAAATGGCGTCGGCTGATGCCTTTATACCTGAAAAACTGCAGCGATGACATCGGGTGAAGTGCGACACCAGCCGAAGCCAGACCCAGACTTTGGAATCCGGCCGACTGAAGGGCTGCCTGACGACAGGACTATCCATTTGTAAGGACTGCAGATGCATTCCTATCGGACATCTACATTTATGATAGGTACAAAACTGTACTTTCGCAAATGCCGGTCGGCCAGCTCCTGAATTACGAAAAATTGGAAACCGAAGTCTTCATTAAAGCTAAGTACCCCGTTGGGGAAACTTTTCTTGCCTCAGACCGATGTCAGAAAAAGTTAATAATTGTATTTCTTGTGGGAAGCAAATACCGCATAAGGATTTCCATTCCCTCTGCATACCTTGTTTAGGCCCAGACCACGACGTCTCAGGCTGTCGCTTTTGCGCTACTTTCAATAAATGCACTATTAAGCGTCGGGCGGAGTTCGCCCAACACTTTTTTGGTAAAGCCTTTGATTATAAAATGTCGTCAGAGACTCCGACTACCATTTTGTCCAAAAAACACAAGGACAAGGACCAACACGCGAGGTCCGCGGTCCCCACCGACACCACGCCAAAACCGGCTACACGTGGTCCGGTTCTCAGCGAGACGCCTTTGCAGTCCCTGACTACCGACGACACTCCTTTGGCGGTGTCCTCTGTACCCGAGACCGCAGGTACCTCGGCCCTTTCCCAGACTACAACCACCGAAGCCATTGCTAATGTTGAGCCTCCTAATGTGGACAGGTCCACTTCCACCCATGGTGTCTTTAGACCCTCATCTTCCTTTTCTATTAAGGCCTTTACTAAATCCAAAGCAGCCAGGCATCCCAAGAGGCCTGTTGCACAGGGCCCTTCTCCAGGCCCCATGCCTAAAAAACAGATGCTTAAAATGGCTGAGGATTTAATTACTCTTATCAGGGGCTCTCAGCCCCCACCAGACAAGAGACCCAGAGTGGAGGAAGATTCTCCCTCTTCTGATCAGGGCTCCATTTTATCAGAACATTCTGATGTAGAGGAACACTTACTCCCCTTTTGAAGATTCGGATGCAGAGCAGTCCATTCCTTCTGTATCTCCTCCTGAGGATTTTTCCTTTGGGGAAACCTTGCACACTTTGAGGGAACACTTCCATTGGGAAGGCCAAGACTTTTCCGATTCCAAGAAAAGACTTAGGGAATTTCTTTTGTTACCTCAACACAGACCTCTGGCGATACCTCCTGTTTTGGACATACTTGATGATGTTTATTTGGAGGCTTGCCTTAACCCGGATTCCCTGCCTCCTGCACCAGTCAAACCTGATAGGTACTACAGAGTTCCTAACTCTCACCAATTTCTACAAAAGCCATAATGCTGACCCTGAAACCATTTCTCAAGGCCCCAAGGGATTGAAGGCCTCTACTGCCAAGAATCCACTTCCTGCCGAAAGAGAGTCAAGATCCTTAGAAAGGTGGGGAAAAAAGGTATATACCTCGGCCACCCTAGCCATGACGGCCTTAAATTGTCAGTTTCATATGCTTAAATATCAACAGTTCCTGTTATCACAATTAAGGAATAAAATGTCTCAACCTGAACAACCAGATTTGAAGGATTTGCAGGATATGATGCATAGTGCAGAGCAAGTGGGTAAACACACCTTACAATGTGGCCATGATGCCCTAGAGGCCTCAAGTAGAGCTGCTGCTACAGGATCAGTCATTCGTAGACATGCCTAGCTTAGGGAACAAAGCTTGCCTGATCATGTGAAAGCTAAACTTCTAGATGCTCCTTTACAAAAGGATGTGCTGTTTGGTACTAATGCTGAGGAGATATTATGGAAAATGGAAGAAAAAGCCAAATCTATGCAAACTGTCAAAGCTTTTTTACAGGTCCAACCACCACGTTTTAGCAGAAATTGGCCTTCAAAAAACTGGTCCTTTCCAGCCACTGACAAGCCCCAAAGAGGTAGATACAGACTACAAGGGGCAGAGGGCAATCACAAGGATCATATAGAGGCCGACAATGGCAAACTCCAGCACCAAGAGGTGGCGAAGACAGTGCACAACAATACAGGAAACAAACCCAATGACTCCCTCATTTCCATGCCAAGCAAGTCTCAGCTGGCAGCACCTTTGGGAGGAAAGCTGGCATTATTTGCAAGAAGTTGGCATATTGTCACAACAGACAAATGGATCCTGGACGTTATAAACAGAGGCTACAAATTTCAATTCCACACTCTTCCAAAATTGAGAGGCATGCCAAACCTGCCACACAATCAAAGGGCAGAGGCACGACTACAAATTTCAAAGCTCATAGGCATGAAAGCTATGAAAGAGGTACCTACTCACGAACAAGGTCAAGGTTTTTATTCCAGACTTTTTCTGGTACCAAGGAAAGGAACCGACTGGAGACCCATTTTGGACTTATCCATCCTAAACACATTTTTACTTGTACCAAAATTCAAGATGCTCACATTACAGCAGCTTCTTCCCATGCTGGGCAAGGAGTTTTGGCTGGTAACATTGGACCTCAAGGAGGCATACCTGCATGTCCCAATCAGACAAAGCTGCAGAAGATACCTCAGATTTCTTGCAGGTTCAATCCACTATCAATTCTCTGCATTGCCCTTTGGCTTATCTACTGCGCCCAGAGTATTCACAAAATGCCTGGCATCAGTGATTGCCTACTGCAGACTTCAAGTGATACAAATTTACCCTTATTTGGACGACTGCCTGATCCAAGCGGACAGCAAGCACATACTTCTGGAACATCTGGCCTATGTAACACGGTTACTGCATTCTCTGGGATACACAATCAACAAAGAGAAATCCAGGCTAACACCATCTCAGAAAATAACTTTCCTGGGTGCCAACTTGGACACAAACACCCAGATGGCCTATCTTACGCCAGAAAAACAGGGGCAACTAACTCAGTACTTCAAAATACTAGCAAAATGTACCAGGCTTACTACAAGGAAAATCCTGCAGGCTCTGGGCTTCATGGCATCTTGCATTCTTTTAATCCCATGTGCAAAGTTGCATATGAGGAAACTTCAGTGGTACCTAAAAAACCTATGGTCTCAACACAGTCACAGTTTGGAAACAATAATACCAATAATTCCATGTTTGCAAAAGGAATTTCTATGGTGGGCCCAAGCATGTCAAGCAAACACAGGTCTCCCATTCTGCAAGCCTCAAGCAAATCAAGTCGTCACAACAGACGCCTCAGATTACGCCTGGGGGGCACACATGACAGACAGGTGCATTCAGGGCAAATGGTCCCAAAAGGAAAAGCACCTTCACATCAATCAAAAAGAAATGCTAGCAGTAATAAATGCAATTACAGCTTTCAAGGACCACCTGCATCCAGGACAATTACTGATCAGAACAGACAACACCACAGTAATGTGGTACATAAACAAACAAGGAGGAACACATTCATACCACTTGTGCAGACTAGCCATGACTCTTTGGAACTTGGCTCTGGAATGGCAAATCGAACTTAAAGCACAGTACTTGCCAGGACTGGAAAACACACTGGCAGACAATCTAAGCAGAAATATGACAGATCCACACGAATGGAAGTTGCATCCTCAAGTGTTTACAGAGATAATACAAGCGTGGGGAAGGCCAGACATAGATCTTTTTGCCTCCCACAGGAATCATCAATTGGAAAAGTTTTGTTCAAGGACCTTTCATCCAAAGGCCTGGAGAGTGGACGCCCTTTCATTCAGTTGGACAGCATGGACAGTTTACGCTTTCCCACCTCGGCCTCTTCTGCCCAAGGTGCTCTTGAAAGCAAGAGCGGACAGACCGAAGATGATACGGATTGCTCCAGATTGGCCAAGGCAACACTGGTATCCGCTCCTGAGGAGTCTAACACATACTCCTCCCTGGTCCCTACCTCTAATGCCTCTTCTGCTGACTCAGCACAGCTACAAAACTCTTCACAGTCAGCTGAAAACACTCAATTTCGCTGCATGGAAAATTCCTTAACACCACAACAGACCCTACTCTCCTGTGAGGTGCAGGATGTCATTTTGGAGGCCAGAAGGCCATCTACTAGAAAGGCTTACACCACAAAATGGAAACTGTTTTGCTCTTGGAATGAGAAAAAAGGCCAGGACCCTGGAAAACTGAATTTGCCTCCGGTATTACAGTATCTAGCTGAGCTGCTGAACAGTGGACTTTCATTTTCTTCCATAAAAATCAATGCCTCAGCAATTTCTGCAGAATTCAACACGGATCCACCTTTATTTCCTCACCCACTCTTACGACAGTTCCTCAGAGGGGCTAAGAATATAAGACCTCCAAGGAAACAACCAATACCAGCCTGGGATCTTAATTACATTCTAGAAAAATTAACATTGCCTCCTTTTGAACCAACTGCCTCAACAGATTTGCAATATTTGTCCTGGAAAACAGCCTTCCTTCTGGCCATCACTTCAGCTCGTAGGGTTTCGGAACTACAGGCCCTCATGGCGGTGCAGCCCTTCCTCATCTTCCATCAGGACAGGGTTTCCCTTCGTACCAACCCGTCATTTATGCCTAAAGTGGTATCCAGGGTAGCTTTAAACCAAGCCATACACTTACCTACCTTTTACCCCAATCCTCAAAACAAAGGGGAAAGGCTGCTACACTCTTTAGACATCCATAGGCAGCTACGTTATTATTTGGACAGAACAAAGTCCTTCAGGAAATCAGAACAACTTTTTGTGTCCTATGCTGTAGGGGCTCAAGGGAAGCCAGTGACCAAGCAGACAATTTCAAAGTGGATAGGCCACTGCATACGGTTTTGTTATTCATATCATGGGAAATCTGTTCCCACAGGCATCAGATCCCACTCCACCAGGGCCACAGCTACCGCTACAGCCTTCCTCAGAGGAGTTCCTACCAAAGACATTTTGGAGGCAGACACTTGGAGTTCTGTACATACCTTCACAAAACACTACCACCTGCCTTTATATTCCAAAACTAGAGCAGGCTTTGCCACTGCTGTGTTGCAGGGCATTCTGGCTCATCCCAGTTCCACCTAGTACCTACCACCCTGTGTGTAGCTTTGGGACTCTACCCATCTGTGATTACTGCAGCTGTATGCACGATGAACATAGTACAGTTTTGTACCTACCATAAATGTAGATGTTCGAGTGCTAATACAGCTGCAGTACAGGTTACCCTCCCGCCTTCCCCACTTGGTAAAGGCATGGGGCCTAACCCCCTCTTCATACAACCTGACTGGGTTATCCTTCTATGGTTTATTTGCTTGCAACTACTGATTTTGGATTATATTGCATTGCATGTAGATATATATATATATATAGATATATAGATATATATAGATATATATATATATATATATATATATATATATATATATATATATATATATATATATATAATTTATGTATTGCCTTCCTTCTGGGGGCACCTGACATCTGGGGCAAGAAAGACTGAAGAACATGGCATCAGCTGTATCTTATATACTCTGGCCTCACTGATGTCAGGAGAGAAAGCGACACCAACCGACGCCGGACCTAGACTTTGGAATTCGGCCGACCGAGGACCCGCCTGACGGCAGAGAACCCATCTGTGATTACTGCAGCTGTATTATCACTCGAACATCTACATTTATGGTAGGTACAAAACTGTACTTTGTGTCCCTTATGTGAAGTATTGCATCCAGGTCCATGATTCTATTACTAATGAACATATGTTAGTTTCCTTAACTCTGCACAATGGTCAGTAATTCATGGAACATAGATCACATACTAACTTTCCCTGTGCAGATGTACTAGCCTATGTTAGCAGGTGCCACCTTGATATTTAATGGCTAGACAAATTGTGTTTTATCTGCTGGCACTGCTGATGCTGATAACTGAACTAATGCTGTGTAGTTCAGGATACGCATGTTATCCACTTCAATTGTAATTTCTTTTAAATGCAGTTCTACTTTCACTCTTGCTGCCAAGTCCATTAAAGCATTATCACAGGAGAAATGCATTGTTACTCTTAACTCTTCAGCAGTAGTCATCTTTTACTGGTGGAATGCACATCTGTGCTGACTGAGTCACCTCACTGATGTCCTAAATTAAGTCAGCTTGTAGATGACTACTTGCTTTGTAATGCTTTTGTAACCATTCCTTAGATGGTTAACAGTAATGTGGAAATTGCTAGAATGGAAATCGCAGGCATTCTTACTGTATGAACAAGCTAACTTGTATAGCTCAGGATTTGAGCATTTGTCATCTCTGTCATTTATTCAACCACAATCCTATGCATGGTAGTTGACAGCAATTTGGTGCATCCTTTTACCTTTGCTGGAAGTCTCCTAATGCATTATGGGACATATTTTCCATAACTTTTTGCAAATTGTTTTTAAGACCTGATGAAATGTGTACGTCAGTGTTTTCACTGTTTATGCATATTAGTCAGGTTGCATATGATACGATAACCTTGCTGGTCCGTAATGCAGAGATCACCATTATGGAGATAAAAATAATACGGAAATATTGTTAATTTTCATAAGTGTGAGAACAAAGCTTTATAGCTCAGGATGTGTTTTTATCCACCTCTCCTTTTTTTGAGCTGGGGGTCATTTACTTTTTACCTGTCATTTTGACCTCAAATAGGTGCAGACTAATAATTTTAAGTACATTTTTGCATTAAGAAATCATGACTGGTTATAGTTTCCATAACTTTGCAGAAACCAGTCTTGCATAAGTTATGGACTGTGGATATCACTGTTTGTGTGAAGTGCACAAAATTATATCATCTTGCTGATGAGGGCCTGATCAGTAATACTGAGCTGCCATTTTTGAAATAATGCTAGTAATTTGGATTTTGTTAATATTCATAACTGGGAAACACTAACAGGACTGTATAACTTTGCATAGTAACCATCTCATTTTGGTGCCATTACCATGTTCCACCTTTTGAGCTGGCTGTGGTGCACAGAGCTGACTACTGCAGAGATTTTACCAGCCTTGTAATATGTGGATAACCAAATATGCAGAGAAATCAGGCCCTAAATGCAAACCAGATGAGCAGTGTTACAGTAATGGTACTTCTCTGTAAGAGAGCATCTAGTTGGGTAGTTCACCTCCTGCCAGCTGTATCTCAGAAGTAATGCTTACTGACTGGCTGCTGGTGATACAAACTGGTCATTCTAATGGATATATGTTACAAAGGCAGGTAATCATCCTCCTATCACAACAACCAGGGACAGGCAGCCTGTAATGTCTAAGGTAACCCTGACTTGACTGGCTGCTCGAGAGAAAATCTTTTCATAGTAATGCATTACAGATGTTCTTCGTGCTTCACTGTTGCAGTCCTCACACTTGGGTTATCCTACCAGGGGTAGCCCTCAGTCGGCCCGAATACCAGAGGCTTAGTATTTCTTTGTTGGTTGCTGTCGCTCCAGGACTGACGCCCGGTTGTCAGTGGTATAAAAACAAGCAGCTACACCATTACATCAGTCTTTCTTGCAGAGAAGCCCAAAGCAGTAGCCGTTTGCACGAGTGTCGGTCGGCCGCTACCTGAGTTTTTGTTTTTGAATTGAAGTTGAAGTCTTGTAAAGCTAAGTACCCCATTGGGAATCCTTTTTCTTTGCTCTAACCGATGTCAGAAAAAGTTGACAATTGTCTTGCCTGTGGAAAGCAAATACCACACCAAGACTTACATTCTTACTGCATCACCTGTTTAGGCCCAGACCACAACGTCCCTCGCTGTCACTTTTATGCGTTGTTCAACGCCAGAACTATACGTCGTTGGGCCCTTATTGTAGCTAAATATTTTTGCTCTCAGTCCTCTCATTCAGATATGGTTTCGGTAAGCTATCCGACTACCGATCTTCCAAAAAAAAACGTAAGGATAAAGACAGACCCAGACCGCACAGGTCCAAAACTGCTGATGGCGCTTCCGTTAAACTAGTTATCAGTTCTCCGGTTCTCTGAGGTGCTTTCACAGCCCCCGATGCCCTCTTCTGTGGATTTGCAGGCTGCTACCGAGACCCGTTCAGAGTCTGGTATGCAGTGATGGGTCCGGAGCTGCTGAGCAAGTACCGGCTTACGAGGAAGTTCTTCGCACTACCGATACTCGACACAAACCGACTTCTTTCTCTTCTTCAGTTCTTTCTAAAACTACCAAGTTTCTAAGGCCCAGGGTACGAACTACACCTAAAAAAACATCGACCCAAGCTCAGGCACCTGCTTCCATGTGTCAGTCTCAAATGCTTAAAATGGCGGAAGACTGGACTTGTCCCCACTAGTGTTATCTGAACAGGAGTCCAATGACTCTAAGGTTTCTGAATATGAAGACATGCAACCCCTCTCTGCTCATGAGGATTCTGATGCAGAGGAATCAATTCCTTCTGCTTCTCCTCCAGAGGATTTTTCTTTTGGTGAAACCCTACAAAATTTATGGTAGCATTTCCAATAGGAATGTCAGGACTATCCTCAGTCAAAAAAGAGACTCAGGAAATTCTTAGATTTACCATAGCACAGACCTTTAGCTATTCCTCCTGTCCTGGTTGTTGTGGATGTTTTTATGGAATCCAGTTTGACTCCTAACACCCTTCCTCTTGCTCCCAGGAAACCTGACAGTTACTACAGAGTCCCTGACTCTTCTCAGATTCCTTTTCAGAAATCTTACTGCTGACCCAGAGGTCATCTCCCAAGGACCAAAAGGAATTAAAGCAACATCAGCTAAGAATCCCACCCCCTCAGATAGGGATTCCCGAGCATTAGACAGATGGGGTAAAAAAAGTATAAACCCCTGCAACTCTTGCTATTAGAGCACTAAATTGTCAGTTCCACATGCTGAAATATCAGCAGCATACCATAGAACTACTCAAACAAAAAAAATCTTCCTTTCCTGCTTGTGCAGAAAATAATTACAAGAGCTTATGCATTCTGCAAGCCAAGTTACTAAGCACACCTTGCAATATGGCTTGGACGCTCTAGAAGCATCTTGCAGGGCAGCATTCACTGGTTCTGTCCTTAGAAGGCATGCTTGGCTTAAGGAATAGACCTTGCCAGACCATGTCAAATCAAAATTATTGGACGCAACCATTGAACAAAGACAATTTTGTTTGTCACAAGGCAGAAGAGGTCTTAAAGATGGAAGAAAAAGCTAAATATATGCAGACAGTTAAAGACTTTTTACACGTCCAGGCTCTGAGGTTTTAGTAGGCATTGCCCCTCCAAGCACTGGTTCTTTCTGGCCCGCTCAGCCCAGACCCAAGGGAAGCAGACCCCCCCAGACAGAGGTCCCAGGGAATGCAGAGGTCTAAGCAGTGGAGTTGCTCCACTTCAAAAACATGGAGTGCTAAACCACCCCCTTATGGTAAGAACTCACAATGACTTTACACCTCCACCCCTTAACTCTGACCCCCCCCCCCCGCTTGTGCCCCTAGGAGGAAAACTCTCCTTCCATGCAAACAACTGGGCCTCTATTACCAACGACCGATGGGTCCTCAACATAGTGTCCCAGGGATACAAATTTTATTTCCACACTACCAACTCCAAAAGGGTTTCCAGATCTTCTTCCAAACCACTGGGCAGTGGCCAAGAAACAAGTCCTTTCCCTGCTCTTCATGAGGGCAATACAGCATGTTCCTGCAGACCAGATAGGCCAAGGTTTTTATTACAAACTTTTCCTGGTACCCAGAAGAGGGCACCTGGCGCCTAATCCTTGATCTATCCATTCTAAACACCTTTCTCATGATATAAAAATTAAAAATGCTCACCCTCCAGCAGCTTCTTCCTATGCTTTCCAAGGATGCTTGGTTAGCCACCCTAGACCTAAAAGAGGCCTACCTACACATCCCAATCAGGGAATCTTGCAGGAAATATGTACTTTTCAGGGCAGGATCTATGCACTTTCAGTTTTCTGCGCTTCCCTTTGGCTTATCCACTGCTCCCAGAGTTTTCACAAAATGCCTGGCTCCAGCCATTGCTTTTTGCAGACAAATATTCAAATTTACCCCTACTCAGACGATTACCTGATTCAGGCAGACAGTCAGGAAAAGCTTGATGTCCTTCAAGGATGCATCTGCAGTCCTTACAAATGGGTTATCCTGTCTTCAGGCAGCCCTTCGGTCGGCCGGATTCCAAAGTCTGGGTCTGGCCTCGGCTGGTGTCGCACTTCACCCGGCGTCATAGCTGCAGTTATTCGGGTATAAAGGCATCAGCCGACGCCATTTTCCCCAGTCTTTCTTGCCGCGTGGCGCCCGAAGCAGAAGCTGTTCGCAAGTGCCGGTCGGTCAGAACCAGAGATTACTACTACCGAAAACTACTTCGAAGACTTCTAAAAAGCTAAGTACCCCGTTGGGGACTCTTTCTTGCCTCAGCCGATGTCAGAAAAAGTGAATAACTGTTTAACTTGTGGGAAACAAATACCTCATAAAGATTTCCACTCTTACTGCTTACCTTGTCTAGGCCCAGACCACGACGTCGCAGCTTGTCTAGCCTGTGCTTCTTTTAACCGGCGGACGCTTAGACGTCGGTCGGAGTTTGCTGAGGAGTTTTTCGGCTCCGATTTTGCTTATATTATGCCGTCGGATCCTCTGACTTCGCAAATATCTAAAAAACGCAAGGAAAAGGACCGACACTCGCGGTCCGTGGTTTCGGCCGAAACCACGGTTAAGCCAGCCGCGAGTGTCTCGGTTTCGGCTGAAACCGAGCAAGCGGTTCCTCCTTCAGCCAAAAACTTTCCTCCTGCTGAGGCCTCTTCTAACCCCGTGGAATCGGCTTCTGATATCCCACCTACTGTTACAGTTTCTCAGGAATTATCAGACACTATTCCCTTGGATATTTCAACCCCTGCATGTGGAGCTGCTAGGCCACCTGCAGCCATGTCCATTAAGGCCTTTGCCAGGGCTAAAGCAGCTAAAACTCCTAAATCTGTGCCTGCTAAGCCCCCCTCTCACAGGCCTAGCTCTAGTTCACAAATGCTTAGTTTAGCACAGGATCTCATTTCTTTAATTCGAGGATCCCAACCTCAACCAGACAGGGCCTCTCACCCGCCTCCAGAGAAGAGGCCTAGAGCAGAGCCCCCCGAGCCAGTGTCTACTGATGATTCTTCTGATGACTCAAATGATACAGACCCTCCAGAGGCCCCATACTCCCCTTATGAAGACTCTGATGGTGAAGAGTCCATTCCTTCTGCCTCTCCGCCTGAGGAATTTTCCTTTGGGGAAACCCTGCATGCTATGAGGGAACAATTTCAGTGGCAGGGCCAGGATTTTTCAGATTCCAGAAAAAGGCTTAGAACTTTTCTGCATTTACCACAACATAGGCCTTTAGCCATACCTCCAGTTCTTTCTTTTGTAGATGATGCTTTTAATGATACTTGTACTGCTCCTGATTCTCTGCCTCCGGCCCCTGTTAAGCCCGATAGATACTACAGGGTCCCGGACACACATTACCACTTGTATAAGGCTCCCCTTGCAGATCCAGAGACTATCTCCCAAGGGCCTAAGGCTGTAGCAGCCACCTCTGCCAAAAAAACCCTCCCCTCTGAAAGGGAATCCAGATCCTTAGAGAGGTGGGGTAAAAAAGTTTACACTTCTGCTACTCTTTCAGCTAGGGCCTTGAACTGTCAATTTCACATGATGCAGTATCAAGAATTTTTGCTAGATCAGTTAACCAAAAAAGTGTCCTCAGATGAAACAGTAGACAAAAAATATGTGCAGGAAATGGTACATAACATTCAACAAGTCAGTAACCATTCCCTAAAATGCGGTTATGATGCACTGGAGGCTTCCTTTAGATCAGCCATGACTGGCACTGTCATCAGAAGGCATGCATGGCTAAAAGAACAGGCCTTACCAGACCATATTAAATCAAAACTATTAGATGCTGCTATGGATAAGACCAATTTGTTTGGCTCTCCTGCACAACAAGTACTGAAGAAGATGGAAGAAAAGGCAAAATCTGTCCAAACAGTAAAAGATTTCCTACAGGTCCAACCTCCGAGGTTTAGCAGGAATTGGCCCTCCAAGAATTGGTCCTTTCCAGACTCCTCCAGAACTCAGAGAGGCAGGAATAGGCGTTCAAGAGGCAGAAGCCAATCCAGGGGTGCTTACAGAGGACGTCAGTGGCAGGGCAACAACCAGCGAGGCACAGACACAGCCACCACCACAACTACTGGTCAATCACAGTGACTTGGCTCTGGCACCGCCTACCAGGGAACAACTGCAAGCACCCTTAGGTGGGAAGCTAGCCTTATTTACGACAAACTGGCATTACATCACAAGAGACAAGTGGATTTTACAGATAATAGACCAAGGTTAAAGGTTTCACTTCCATACTCTACCAGGGAAGAGAGGAATGCCAAACCTACCTCCAAATCAAAAGACAGAAGCAATAAAACAAATATCCCAATTATTGAGGATCAGAGCTGTAGAAAAAGTACCATCTATGGAGCAAAGGAAGGGATTTTACTCCAGACTCTTCCTGGTACCAAGAAAAGAAGGCAAATGGAGGCCTATTCTCGACTTGTCCGCTTTAAACACATTCCTCATTGTTCCAAAATTCAAAATGCTGACCCTACAGCAGCTTCTTCCCATGCTGGGCAAGGAGTCTTGGCTGGTGACTCTAGATCTCAAGGAGGCATACCTGCACGTCCCCATACGACCAAACTGCAGAAGATACCTCAGATTTCTTGCAGGATCAGAGCATTATCAATTCTCAGCATTGCCCTTTGGCTTATCTACTGCGCCCAGAGTGTTCACGAAATGCCTGGCATCAGTAATTGCTCATTGCAGACTTCAGGAATCCAAATCTACCCATACCTGGGCGACTGCCTGATACAAGCGGACAACGAAAGCAAGCTAGCAGAAGATTTACAAAGGGTCATTTATCTGCTACAAGCCCTGGGATACACAGTCAATTTAAAAAAGTCAAGACTGATACCATCCCAGAGAATAACCTTTTTGGGTGCAGAGTTGGACACATCAAGGCAAATGGCATTCCTAACAGTAGAAAAACAGGAGCAGCTACCTCTCTACTTCTTGGCCTTAACAAAACAGAACCATCTGACAGCAAGAAAAGTTCTGCAAGCCTTGGGCTTCATGGCATCCTGCATAATATTGGTTCCTCATGCCAGACTGCATATGAGAAAACTACAGTGGTACCTAAGGAATTTATGGTCTCAACACAAGCACAGCTTGGAAACCCAGATTCCCATTATTCCATGCCTGAAGCAAGAATTCCTATGGTGGGCTCAGGCTTGTCAGTCAAACACAGGATTGCCTTTCCACAGTGCTCAACCAAGCCAAACCATCACGACAGACGCCTCAGACCTCAGTTGGGGGGCACACATGCTGGACAAGTGCATACAAGGCTTATGGTCTCAAAACCAGCTGCACCTACACATAAATCTAAAGGAAATGCTGGCAGTAAAACTGGCAATTCAGGCATTCAGACCATTCCTTCAGCAAGGTCTATTGATGATAAGGACAGACAACACCACAGTTATGTGGTACATCAACAAACAGGGAGGCACACACTCGTATCCTCTTTGCCGGATGGCACTGGATCTCTGGAATGTGGCCCTGAGCTACAACATACAGTTAAAAGCAATTTTTGTACCAGGAAAAGAAAACATCCTAGCAGACATTTTAAGCAGGACTACCACCGATGCCCACGAATGGATGCTGCATCCGGACATCTTCAAAACCATTACAAGAAAATGGGGACTCCCAGAAATAGACTTATTTGCATCCCCACACAATCACCAACTAAAGAAATTCTGCACAAGGACGTACCACCCACTTGCTTGGAAGGTGGACTCCCTATCCTTCAGTTGGAAAAACCTGACAGCATATGCATTTCCACCACTTCCTTTGATGCACAAAGTGCTATTGAAGATCAAAGAGGACCGTCCATGGATCATTCTGATAGCTCCAGACTGGCCAAGGCAACATTGGTACCCATTACTGAGGAGCATGTCTCGGGAACAAATATGGCCACTACCCCTGGTTCCCTTGCTGTTAACACAGAACAACTACAACAATCTGCATCCAAACCTGAAAACTCTGCAGCTGACTGCCTGGAACATTGCATAAGACCAATTAACCCAAATTTATCCCAAAGGGTTAAAGACATTATCCTTGAGGCTCGCAGACCCTCAACAAGAAAAATTATTCAGCAAAATGGAAAAGATATCTCATTTGGAGTACTGAAAAGGAGAAGATGTGTCACTGGTAAACATAGCCAACATTCTGGAATACCTGGCAGAGCTCTTCCACACAGGCCTGTCCTATTCCTCCATCAAGATTCATGCATCAGCTATTTCAGCAGAATACGACTTGGATCCTCCTGTCTTCTCACATCCTCTGCTCAGACAGTTTCTGAGAGGAATTAAAAATGTAAAGCCTCCTAGGAAGCCACCATTACCAGCATGGGACTTGAACTTTGTACTAGAAAAATTGACACTTCCTCCTTTCGAACCAGAAGCAACAGCAGAATTGCAATACTTATCATGGAAGACTGCTTTCCTGCTGGCAATCACTTCAGCAAGAAGGGTATCTGAACTTCAGGCATTAATGGCAGTGCAACCCTTCCTGATCTTCCATCAAGATAGTGTCCATGAGAACAAATCCTTCCTTTATGCCTAAGGTGGTTTCCAGAGTTTCTTTAAATCAGGCTATCCACCTACCTACATTCTTCCCTAACCCACAGAACAGGGGAGAAAGACTGCTACATACCTTGGATGTACATAGACAATTACGCTATTACCTGGACAGGACCAAGGGCAATAGAAAAACTGACCAGCTACTGGTAGCATATGCAACAGGAAGGGAAGGAAAAGCAATTTCAAAACAGACAATCTCCAAGTGGATAGGAAATTGCATTAGATTTTGTTACTCCTACCATGGAAAGAAAACTCCAGAGAACATCAGGCCTCACTCTACAAGGGCAACAGCCACTACCACAGCCTTCTTACGAGGAGTGGCTACCAAGGACATCTTAGAAGCTGCTACTTGGAGCTCCGTGCATACATTTGCCAAGCATTATAATTTACCTTTATACTCTAGATCCCGAGCAGGCTTTGCCACTGCTGTTTTGCAAGGGATCCTAACTACACCATGACCTTTTTTTGGTCCACCTCCCCCAGTTTAGCTATGGTATTCTACCCATTTGTAAGGACTGCAGATGCATCCTTGAAGGACATAGTACAGTTTTGTACCTACCATAAATGTAGATGTCCGATAGGAATGCATCTGCAGTCAGGATTACCACCCCTTCCCTCTGTGGTGCTCCTAGGGTATTTGCCCATCTTACAGCTAGCTGGGGGAATCTATTATGTTGTATTTGTTTGTATATATGTACATACATGCTTATTTTTTGTGTTTGCTCTCTACTATTTGGAATCATTGGCATTTATCCAAATTTAGCCTTCCAAGAGGGCACCTGGCATCTGGGGCAAGAAACACTGAGGAAAATGGCGTCGGCTGATGCCTTTATACCCGAATAACTGCAGCTATGACGTCGGGTGAAGTGCGACACCAGCCGAGGCCAGACCCAGACTTTGGAATCCGGCCGACCGAAGGGCTGCCTGACGACAGGACAACCCATTTGTAAGGACTGCAGATGCATTCCTATCGGACATCTACATTTATGGTAGGTACAAAACTGTACTTTACAGCACCTGACCTTTGTAAAGGACCTACTGACCTCCCTGGGTATACTATCAACGAAAGGAAATCAAAACTAGTCCCCACACAAAAAATTTTATTCCTGGGAACAAGCCTGGGCACAGCATCCCCAGATGGCATTCCTTACTCCAGAAAAACAAGCCTACCTCACAGGCTACTTCTCTCAACTAGCCACCAGAACCCAGTTATCTGCAAGGAAAATCTTGTAAGCTCTAGGGTTTTTGGCCTCCTGCATTCTACTCATTCCATATGCCAGACTGCATATGAGGGGAAACTACAATGGTACTTAAAAAGCCTTTGGTGTCAACACTCTCAAGACCTAGAAACTATCATACCTTGTCTAAGGAAAGATTTTCTTTGGTGGGCAGCAGCATTGCAACCACAACAGGGGACTTCCTTTCTCACAACCCCATGCTGCCCAGACCATCACCACAGACGTATCAGACTATGCCTGGGGGTGGACACTTGGAAGGCAGGTGCATTCAGGGCCATTGGAGCCAAATCAAATACATCTGCACATCACCCAAAAAGAGATACCAGCTATTCAGCACGTCCTGACAGCTTTCAGACCCCTACTCTCCCCGGGGCCTCTAGTGATCAAAACAGACAACACCACGGTGATGTGATACATCAACAAACAGGGAGGGGACTCACTCTTATCCTCTCTGCAGGCTCGTCATGACCCTTTAGCACACAGCCTCAGCCATGCAAATACACCTGCTAGCACAATTCCTGCCAGGCTTCCTAAACTATCTGGCAGACAACTTAAGCAGGAACCTGCTAGACCCACACAAGTGGCAGCTTGACCACAGAACCTTTGTCCTTGTAACCCAGAAATGGGACACCCCAAAGGTGGACCTCTTTGCCTCCCACTCCAATCATCAACTCAGCAAATTCTGCACCAGGGAACCTCACAGCCAGGCCTGGAAAGTAGATGCTCTATCCCTCCAATGGGTAAACCTCTCGATCAGTGCAATTCCCTTTGTACCCCTCATCTTAAGGGTACTGCTCAGAATAAGGGAGGAAAAACCAAGGGCAATCATGATTGCCCCAGACTGGCCATGGCAGCACTGGTACCTACTGCTGTGCAGCCTGTCACCCCTGCCACCATGGCACCTACCTCCGATCCCAACACTCCTGACACAAGAATGGAGAATTCATGCATCCACAATTACAGAGACTGAACTTAATCAGCCTGACTTATCCCCTGACCTCTCTTCAAGCTGCCACCGTAAGCAAACAAGTCCTGGATGTTATGTGTGAGGCCAGACGCCCCAGCACTAGAAAACCCTATGATGACAAGTGGAAAAGGTTTTTGCACCTGGATTCAGGCTAAGGGAACTAAAACACATCCCTCCCTCTCATCCTGGATTACCTAGCAGACCTACTACACAGGGGTCTATCCTTCTCTTCTATTAAAATTCATGGCTCTGACATCTCTGCTCATTAAAGCACAGAGCCACCTCTCTTCTCACACCCTCTCATCACACAGTTCCTAAGAGAGGTTAACATCTTAAGGCCACCCAGAAGAGCTCCTACCCCAGCTTGGGACCTTACCTTTGTGTTGGAAAAGCTCACCCTACCCCCTTTTGAGCCTGCAGCCTCAGCAGAGTTAAAATTCCTCTGTTGGAAAACAGCCTTGCTTCTGTCCATCACTTCAGCTAGAAGAGTTTCAGAGCTACAAGCACTCATGGCTGTAGAGCCCTTCATCATTTTCCATGCTGACAGGGTCTCCCTCAGGACTAACCCATCCGTCATGCCTTAAGTGGTGTCCAGTGTGGCTCTCAACCAATCCATTCATTTGCCCACCGTTTTCCCTAACCCACAAAACAAGGGGGGAAGGATTCTGTACTCTAGATGTGCACAACAGCTCAGATTCTATCTGGATAGGGCTAAATCATTTAGAAAAAATAACTAATTGCTAGTCAGCTTTGCAGCAGGGGCAGGAGGGCAAGGCCATATCCAAACAAACAGTCTCCAAATGGATAGCACGCTGCATCCATTTCTGCTACAAACAGCATGGAAAACTGCCTCCTACGTGGATCAGGATGCATTCCACCAGGGCAACCTCCACCTCTGCAGCTTTTCTCAGAGGGGTTACCCACCAGAGACATCCTGGAGGCTGCAACACGGACTTCTGTTCATACCTTCACCAAGCATTAGCACCTGCCTATCTTCTCCATATCCAGGGCAGGCGTTGCCACCGCAGTTTGCAGGACATCCTAGCCAGCCTCCAGTCTTGACTGCCTCTACCCTTTTCTTCAGCTTTGTGAATCAACCCAAGTGTGATGACTGCAACAATGAAACGTGAAGAAAATAGTACAGTTGTGTACACTTACCATAAATGTAGATGTTCGTGTGTTCACTGTTGCAGTCCTGGTTTCCCACCCTCCATCCCCCTTGTCTCTATCTCTCTCTTCCTCTCTCCTTACAGGGAATTTTTGGTATTTACTTTCTACTGTTGGTGTTCTTCCACCATAACCTAGCTCCCTATTTGGGGGCTCCTGACAGTTGATGTAATGGCGTTGGCTGCCTGTTTTTATACCACTGATGACCTGACGTCAGTCCTGGAATGACAGCAACCGACACAGAAATACTAAGCCTCTGGTATTCGGGCCGACTGAGGGCTACCCCTGGCAGGATAACCCAAGTGTGATGACTACAACAGTGAATACACTTGAGCATCTACATTTATGTTAAGTGTACACAACTGTACTTTTCTATGCCACACAGAGCAAAGGCAGTGCATAACCCCTCACTACTGAATAGACTGCTGGAGATGTTTACCTTTAACTGGGTATGCAAACTTGTCCAAAGACCATTTTCAGCCACTGCATAGCGCAACAGTTAGTATCAGCTTTTTGTAACTACATTTCCAAGCAGGATACCTTTCAAGTTACATTACAAACTAACATTAGTATCAGCTTTTTGTAACTACATTTCCAAGCAGGATAACTTTCAAGTTACATTACAAACTAACATTTACATTCAGGTCATGTTTGAACATTTGCTGCTGTGATAAGTTTACTTACACAACTATGCTTTCTTATACAACAGTCCTGCTTCTGATCCATCTGTGAATGTTTGCACTGAAAAGCCTTATATGGACCTCTCTTAGATTTTGCTTACAAATGAGAGAGCAGAACCATTGATAGATTTGGTAAAAAACGTATACTTCTCCCACTTCAGCTTTTACAGCTATTAATTACCAAGCCCATGTGATTAGGTGCCTTTTGTCTGATTTTGATTCAGACACTGTCTGCTGCACTGCCTCTTATTTACTGTGCTTCAAAATTGGCAACCATTCTATTAAGTGCAGTTATGATGCTGCTTCTTCCCTGGTTATGGCCACTTGCTCGGATCTTAGGTTTTTGTGCCTTAGACTTCAGCCTTCACCTAGGGTTGTCAAAGGTAAGCTGCTTTACTGTCATATGAATAAGCAGCTTATTTTTAGCTCTGCAGATGCAGAACATTTCAAGATCTTGCAGGAGAAGGGCAATGTTACGCCTGACCGTAAACAAATCTTTCTTTCTCATGTTCCTAAATTTCAGAGAACTTGTCCTTCCAAAGCTTTTTTTTTTTCCACAAGGATCTAAAGTCTTCTCAGAAGGGTAAGAGACTATTTAGAAGGGACATGTGTTGGAGCATTTGGGATATACAAGAAGGAAAGATGAAGTAAGTGTGTTGTATAAACATAAGTCTCATCATGACCACACTTATAGATTTTTTGGTTTACAATTTGTAAGAGCTGGTTTCAGGGGTGGTGACATGAACAGAGTGGAAATAGCAGAAACTAAGTGGATCACAACCCTTCAAGCACGTAGAGCCTCTGGTTTGAATGGAGCTATACCTTTAAAATCATTATTAAAGGCACAAGGTTTGCTTTATTGAATCTAGAATTTGATTTGGTGATTGTTTGATTATTTTGATATTAGTATTTGTAAAAAAAATGTGCTTTAATTTGGTTTGATGAAGTGCATGGTATATGCACGAAAGCTGTTACCTTGTTTATTTTAGTAGTGTTTTTATCTCTCGGCTGTGTTTGACCGGTTATTTTGTTTTTGGCGACTAGGAGTTTCAGGAAAAGTCTCAGAGGTCCAGGGGTTCTAAACCTTCCTTTCCAGACAAATCACTTTCAGTATGACTCTCTGCCTCCTCTTCCCACTCTCTCCTTTCTTGTGCCTTAGCCTTTCTTGTGTTCCATTATCAACAAAACTTTCTCCCTCTCTACCATTTTTGCAAATTACATTGGACAAATAGGTTCTGCCTGACATTCTGGGGAATACAGGATGTCTTTGAGGAAATCCTGAGGGAAAACCTTTAGAGTCCAAAGCCATTTATCCTATTCTTCCTCTTCTTTGAGACTACTCTCTCAGGGTACAGTCGAATTGGTCCCACAACACTTAGAGAAAACAGCATTTTTTTCTCAAGAATGTTTTTGTTTCCCATAATGGAGGGCATTTGTAGACTTAATTTTGGATTTTTATTTCCTCAACATTTTTCTCCTGGTCCCAACTTTTAAGATGTTTACTGTTTGCTCCTTACTTCAGTGGTTCTTCCACAAGCTTTGTTGGTGACTTTGGATTTAAATAACATCTGTCTTCATATTCCTGTTCATCTGCAGTAAAGGACATTGTTACATTTTTATGCATCTTCATATCACTTTGTTTTCTGCTTTACCTTTTGGTCTTTCTTCTGTCCCAAAGGTATTCACAAAGTACCTAGGTGTTGGCATTTGAATTCTGCAGGATTCAGGCTATTCAAATAATGTTTTTGTCTAGATAATTTCATTCAAGCTTTTACTCGAGTTGTTTCTGATTTGCAGTTTGTTGATGGATCTTCTGGGCAGTGTGGAGCTCACTTGGAAACCATAAGAAGTCTTGCTTAATTCCGTCGTACAATCACATTTTCTTAGTATGCAGAATCAATGCATAGTCAATGGCTTCTTTTCTTTCAAAGGACAAGAATCTTTTCCTAATTACTTTTAGAACCTTTTTCCCTTGCATATGATGTCTGCAAGAGAGATTTTTGAGCTCTGGACTACATGGCATCAGTGATTCCCATGATTCCTCATACCAGATTCCCTGAGAAAGACTGGTGTCTGAATTCTGCCTGAACTCAACATTGCCATCTCTTAACCTTCTAAATTCCTGTCTTGCCCCTCATCAAGGAGGAGCTTTTTTGGTGAATCAGCCATATTTCAGTCACTCCAGTAGTGGCCTTTCTGGTTCCTTACCCTTGTCAAAATTTGTTCACAGATGCTTCGGATTTGATGTGGGGATGCTTGTTCCAGAATTCAAGAGGGTATTGTCTCAAAAGAAATGAAGGGACCACGTAAATATATAAAGGAGTTGAAGGCACTTAGCTCTTCAATCTCTACATTACCTCTGGACGCCTGGTTCTGTTTGGATCTTCACAGAAACAGTTATGTGCCACATCAACAAGCAGGGGGCATCCAGTCTTGAAGCATCCGCAGGTTGGCTTTGATACCTTGTGAAATAGTAATTCATCACAAAGTCCATCTCCAGACTCTGTATGCCCTCAGAGTGGAGCACGGTAGCATAAGAGCAGATCCTCACAAATGGGTGCTAAACAGAGGTATTTCTGGGTGCTATAGATTAACAGGCCCTCTCCTGTGGAATCTGATGTAACCCTTTTTTGAAAACAGGTTACTTTGTACTTTCCCCTCCATTTCATTTGCTTCCAAAAGTCCTAAAGTTTTGTCTTGTGCCACCCAGTAAGATTTGTTAGGGCCTCTGCCAAAGTGTTTTTTGAAAATGGACCACTTCTCATAAGACACAAGTTATGTATTTATAGTAAACTTGGATCTGTAAGAAATACGTCCATCTTTTGTAATATTTAAACTCCTCCTTTCTGTATGCCTACCTGGGGTGAGTAGGGCTGCCTTGTTTTCCCCTTCTGTCCTTGACATTTGGTTATCTGAAGAGTGTTTGCAGTCTGTACCAAAGACCTTGAGGGTGAAAGAGAAGCGTACAGGACTGGGGAGGAAACCAAGCAGCATGAGAAAGTGTGATCAGCTAAGGAGTCCTGATGCTAAGCATATACTACTAATTATCAAATGGTTTGACTTCATATAGATCTATCATTACAGTAAGTATGCAACTTTTATTTTCTCATCATGATCAGGGTCAGCTACATCTTGGAATATTTTTGTACTTGAGAAGGAGGCCTTGCCTACTGCGAGGGCTTTTACTTGGAAAAAAATAAATTACTGTCTTTTTTTCTTGTGCCATAAGGGACTGACTTATTTCTTGTCTTGGATCTCAACAACTTTAGCTAGCATGTCCAGTGTATCAACTTCCATTGGTAACTCTCCACTGACTTATGTTCCTACTACTGCAAACTGTCAGGATGATTTAAGTGGATGTGACATTTTTGATCCTGTACTCTGTCATCTTTACTGATGGTTCCTTTGGTTCAGATTGAGTAGGCTTGCTTACAGTATAAGGTATAGCTTGTTTGGTCTATCCATTGTACATAGTGTGTTTTAATGAGGTGCTAGTCATAGTAACCACCTAACGGACAAACTTCTTGATCCTGTCTGAACCATCTGTCCACTGTGACTGTGGAGCCATCTGTCAAATCCAATACGACCATTTGCCCGTGCTCTCTACCTCATGCTCCTGAACTTTGCTCTGTTATAATGACCTGCACCCTGCCATACCTCAGATCTTGTTTGCCACCTATGGAAATCTAAATGCCACACCAACTAAGTGCTCTGTTTTACTTGTTTAAAGTTAGTCTTTCCCACTATAGTTTTATTTAACAATATATTCTAGAAATTTAAAACCTTTACCGTAGAAAATTTTACATTTCTACTCTCGTCAGAGTAGTTGAAGCCTTGACTACTCTTTGTTTAGGCAGGCTGCCTAGCATCCCTTTCTCTGCTTTTGTATTTTAAAAAAGTGATTATAATATCTGCTGTTTTACCTTGTTTTGGAGTGTTTGGAGAGTGACTGTAGTTCAGATTGTGATGGGGTTAATAGTTTTAAGAAACATCAAATGCAGGCACAAAATTCCACTCTGGGGCCTGTATGATACCTGTTGATGTGAAGTTGATGTTCTTCGTGTTTCACTGTTGCAGTCATTACATTTGGGGTAATCTGCTGGCAGGTTGCCCTCAGTTGGCCTGAATTCCAAAGTCTTGGGTCCTACGTCAGTTGCGGTCTTCTCTTCCATGACGTCAGGTTGTCAGGGGTATAAAACATGCAGCCAACGCCATTTTCTTTAGTCTTTCTTGCCGCGTGGTGCCCGAAGCAGAGGCATTTCGCAAGTGCCGGTCAGCCGACTACTGAGATATTCGATTTTGAGTTTCAGAACCGAAGTCTTCACTAAAGCTGAGTACCCAGTTGGGGAAACTTTTTCCTTGCTTTTTACTGATGTCAAAAAAATTTATTTGTATTACTTGTGGGAAGCAAATACCTCATAAGGATTTCCATTTATACTGTATTCCTTGCCTAGGCCCTGATCACAACGTGCCTGGCTGTCGGTTTTGTGCTAGATTTGACCAACGCACTATTAAGCGTCAGTATATTTTTGCATCTAAGTATTTTGGAAACAGATTTAACTACCCAGAAATGTCGTCGGATAGCAATCCGACTACCGGAATACATAAAAAACGCAAAGAAAAGGACAGAGAAAGGCAGTCGAGATCCAAAGCCGCCCTGATACCTGCTACCTTCGAGTCGCAGGCCTCTACAGACACCCATGTGGAGTCCGGCATGCCGCAAGATACTTAAGGTATTGGACCGACGGATGTATCTCCCTCGGATGGGTTCGGAGCCGCTGAGCAAAGACATCTTCTAAAACTAAAAAAAGGATGCCTGAGCCACGTGCACAGGCCTCTATGCCTAAAAAACAGATGATCAAAATGGCTGAAGACCTTATTACCTTGATCAGGGGTACCCATCCCCCTCCAGATAAGAGGCCTAGGCAAGACACTGACTATGAATCTTCAGATCAGGTTTCTTTTCTTCTGATTCCTCTTCTGATTAGGAATTATCTTTACCTCCCTATGAGGGTTCTGATGCTGAGAAGTCTGCTCTATCTGCATCTCCTCCTGAGGATTATTCGTTTGCAGAAACCTTGCATACTTTGAGGGAGCATTTTCAATGGGAGAGTCAAGACTTCTCAGAATCAAAAAAGAGGCTCAGGGATTTCCTCCTTCTCCCTCAGCACAAGCCTTTAGCCATTCCCCCTGTTTTAGACATTGTGGATGTTGTGTTTTTGGAGTCAAGCCTGACCCCTGACTCCTTACCTCCGGCTCCCAGTAAGCCTGATGGATATTACAGGG
This sequence comes from Protopterus annectens, assembly GCF_019279795.1. Taxonomy (NCBI): domain Eukaryota; kingdom Metazoa; phylum Chordata; order Ceratodontiformes; family Protopteridae; genus Protopterus; species Protopterus annectens. The sequence continues at coordinate 454,790,047 of NC_056745.1, forward strand.
TCCCTGACTCTCTCATAAATTCTTATTTAGAAACCCTGTTGCTGATCCTGAAACTATTTCACAGGGTCCAAAGGAAGTTAAGGCCTCAACAGCAAAAAAACCCTACCCCCTATCTGCAGCCTTGGCAATCAGGGCCTTAAACTGTCAATTTCATATGCTTAAGTACCAACAACATGTTATGGGATTGCTGAAACAGAAAATGATGTTGATTTCAGAATGTGCAGAAAATAAGGAATTGCAGGAATTATTGCATGCAGCTGAACAAGTTGGGAAAGCATACTTTGCAATGTGGTTTTGATTCTTTAGAGGTCTCCTGCAGGGCCGCAGTTACTGGATCTGTGATTAGGAGGCATGCCTGGTTAAAGGAACAAAATTTGCCTGATCATGTTAAAGCTAAATTGCTAGAGGCACCTTTACAGCATGATTCTCTGTTTGGTATTAAGGTAGAAGAGGTTTTAAAGAAAATGGAAGACAAAACTAAGTCTATGCAAACTGTTAAAGATTTCTTACAAGTGCAGCCACCTAGATTCAATAGACACTGGCCTCCAAAAAATTGGTCCTTTCCTGTGTCAGACAGAGCTCAAAGGGGCAAACCCAGACGCCCTAAGGGTTCCAGGTACCTGGCTCAAGACTCATACAGGTCAAAGCAATGGGGGTGCATCCACCTCCAAATCTGGAGGAGATAAAGCGCAAACCTACAGAAAGCAATGCCAATGACTTCCCTCTGCCTACACCAAGCATTTATATTTTGGCAGCACCCATAGGGGGAAAATTAGCACACTTTGCTCAAAATTGGCAGTTAACCCAGGAGAAGTGGGTACTAAACATCATATCACAGGGATACATATTCTATTTCCACACTCTGCCAGTGACAGTGGTTGGCCAGATGTGCCAAAAATCCAGTGGGCAGAGGCACAGAAACAGGTTACGTCCCTCATGGATATGGGGCCATTCAGACAGTACCAGAACAGGAAGAAGGACAAGGTTTTTACTCTACTGTTCTTGGTACCCCGAAAGGACAAGGCCTGGCGGCCAATACTGGATTTATCGATTTTGAACACATACCTGGGCATTCCAAAATTCAAAATGCTCACCTTGCAGCAGCTTCTGCCCATGCTGGGCAAGAATGCTTGGCTGGTGACTTTAGACCTAAAAGAGGCATAACCTGCATGTCCCAATAAGACAATCGTGCAGAAGATGCCTCAGGTTCAAGACCGGCTTAATGCATTACCAATTCTCAGTACTGCCCTTTGGCTTATCTACTTCGCCCAGGGATTTTACAAAGTGCCTGGCACCAGTAATTGCATTTTCAGACAAAGAAGTATTCAAATATATCCTTACTTGGACGACTGTCTCATTCAGGCAGAGAACAAGGTCACTCTTCTAGGACACATGGCGTTTGTGAAAAGGCTTCTAACATGCCTAGGGTACACAGTAAACGAAAAGAAATCACAATTGGTACCCTCTCAAGATAACATTCCTGGGTGCAAGCTTGAATACAACTGCCCAGATGGCTTACCTCACGCCAGACAAACAAAGGCAACTGACTACTTACTTCAAACTGATGGCAATAAAAACCCAGTTTTCTGCAAGACAAATTCTGCAGGCTCTAGGTTTCATAGCATCCTGCATCCTACTAATTCCATATACAAGGCTGCATATGAGGAAACTTCAGTGGTACCTAAAAAGTTTATGGAGTCAACATTCACACAGTCTGGAAACAGTGATTCCTCTCATTCCCTGCCTGCAACAGGAGTTTCTATGGTGGGCAAAGGCCTGTCACCAAAACATGGGACGGCCCTTCACACTACCCCCTGCTTGTCAAACCTTAACGGACGCATCAGATTATGTCTGGGGGGCCTACATGGCAGGAAGATGCATTAGGGCATATGGGCACCATGTCAAATGCATCTATGTATCAACCAGAAAGAGATGCTAGCTGTTCAAAATTCCCTAACAGTCTTCAAGGACTTAATTCATCCAGGACAACTACTGATAAAGACTGACAGCACCACAGTCATGTGGTATATAAACAAGCAAGGGGGCACACACTCGTACCCCCTTTGCAGATTAGCCATGGCACTGTGGACACAGCTTTGGCCTACCAAATACATCTTCAAGCTCAATTCCTGCCAGGAAAACAAAACACTCTGGCAGACTATTTAAGCAGAAACCTTATGGATCCTCACGAGTGGAAACTAAATCCACAAGTCTTCAGCATGATAACAGAGAAATGGGGGAGCCCAGACATAGATCCGTTTGCCTCTCCTCAAAATTATCAACTGAAAAGATTCTGCACAAGGACTTACACAAACAAGCATGGAAAGTGGACGCCCTATCCTTCAGTTGGAAAAACCTATCAGTTTACGCCTTTCCTCCTATGCCTCTTCTACCTAAGGTCCTCCTAAAAGTCAGACAAGAGAAGCCAAAGATGATATTAATAGCCCCGGACTGGCCCCATCAATACTGGTACCCAATCCTAAGGAACTTCTCAATACCCAGCTTGGACCTTGCCTCAAAAACCACAACTACTGTCCCAGCCCAACAATCAGATCCTGCACAATCAACTACAGACTCTGAAACTGGCAGCATGGTTAATCCTGTAATCATACAAATGACACCTCTCAGTAAAGCTGTGATGGATGTCATTTTGGAAGCCAGAGGGCCTAATACTAGAAAATCTTATGCTGACGAATGGAAGAGATTCTGTGCTTGGAATCCAGCACAAGGAACTGATAAAGCAGAACCACATATTCCTCCGATATTACATTACTAACTGAGATGCTTGACAAAGGCCTATCTTTCTCATCAATCAAAATCCATGCCTCTGCCATTTCGGCTCATTACAATACAGAGCCACCAATCTTTTCTCATCCTTTACTAAAGACGTATCTTAGAGAAGCCAAAAATTTAAGGCCTCCTAGATGATCACCATTACCTGCATGGGACCTCAATTATGTGTTGGAGAAGCTCACCCTGCCTCCATTTGAACCAGCTGCTACTGTGGATATAAAGTTCTTATCATGGAAGACAGCTCTGCTACTAGCAATTACTTCAGCATGAAGAGTTTCAGAGCTACAGGCCCTCGTGGCTGTAGAGCCTTTTATCATATTTTACCCAGACGGGGTGTCTCTGAGGACAGATCCTACTTTTTATGCCTAAGGTGGTTTCCAGTGTGGCTGTTAACCAAACAATTCATCTGCCAACTTTTTATCCAAATCCGCAGAACAAAGGGGAGAGAATTTTGTATTCCTTGGATGTACACAGACAGCTAAGATTCTGCTTGAGCAGGACTAAAGCTCTAAGAAAAACTGAACAATTACTAGTGTCATATGCTGCAGGATCAGAAGGAAAGGCTATTTCAAAGCAGACACTTTCAAAGTGGATAAGCCACTGCATCCGTTTCTGCTACTTACATCATGGCAAACTCCACCAGGGCTTTAGCTACTTCAGCAGCCTTTCTCAGAGGAGTACCAACCAAGGGCATTCTAGAGGCTGCTACTTGTAGTTCTGTTCACACCTTTACAAAGCGTTACCATTTGCCTCTCTACTCTAAGTCCAGGGCAGGCTTTGCCACTGCAGTGCTGCAGGGCCTTATAGCCTTACCTAATACTGTTTAGCTCCAGCCTCCCAACAATAGCTTTGGGATTCTACCCAAACGTAATGACTGCAACAGTGAAACACGAAGAACATAGTACAGTTGTGTACACTTACCATAAATGTAGATGTTCGAGTGTATTCACTGTTGCAGTCCAGGTTACCCTCCCGCCATCCCCCTGTCATTCTACAGTTTGTCTTTCCTTCTCGATCTTCTACAACCTATGTAGTGTATTTGCTTGTAGATGAAGGTAAAGTTTATATTGATGCATGTATATATATATATAAATATTTATTATATTGCTACCTTTTTGGGGGCACCTGACATCGGGGGCAAGAAAAACTAAAGAAAATGGCGTCGGCTGCATGTTTTATACCCCTGACGTCATGGAAGAGAAAAACAAAAACCAGGACGTCAGTAAAAAACCACTTTAATAGCGAGCAAAGCTTTCGGAAATAATCCTTTCTCAAAACTAAAATACATGAGTACATTCTCAATATATATAGGTCCCAAGATAGTCACATGACCGACAGCCAAAATCATATGACCCACATTAAAGGCATAACAAGACATATATTAAAAGCTCTTAATACAAAAATTTTTAAAAAAATATATAAAAATACAAGAAAAAAATAAGAAGAAAAATATAGATCAAATCACTGCTTAGTTCTACTAAGCTTAATCAATATAGGTTTAATACTAACCATACTGTTTAGGCCAGGAGGTGAGTCACTAGCCAGTCTTAAAATCCATCTATATTCTTTAGTTTCAAGGGCATTATTTATATCCCCACCTCTAACCAAAGGATGTATAGAGTCTATAGCCCTAAATTTAAATGTATGTCCATCTCCACAATCCAAAATGTGTTTATAGAGTGCATTTCTATCTACGTGCCTCCTAATATCTGAGAATGTACTCATGTATTTTAGTATTGAGAAAGGATTATTTCCGAAAGCTTTGCTCGCTATTAAAGTGGTTTTTTACTGACGTCCTGGTTTTTGTTTTGCTATATATTGTTGGCTCTTGTGTTTTTGGGTCATGGAAGAGAAGACAGCAACCGATGCAGGACCCAAGACTTTGCAATTCAGGCCGACTGAGGGCAATCTGCAAGCAGATTACCCCAAATGTAATGACTGCAACAGTGAATGCACTCTAACATCTACATTTATGGTAAGTGTACACAACTGTACTTTCAGTCTCGCCGTTCATTCTTACACATGGGTTCGTAGCCGATCCATCGGCTCAGAGTCGGCCGCTTTCACAAGCTCAAGGTTTTATAGTAGCTCAAGGCCAAGTCCCTATCCCATGATGCTGTCTGTCTCACCTCAGATCTAGTTTGCTGCTGCAACAGATCGGAAGTTGAGAGAGAGCTCAGTGCAGTATTTCTTGTTTTTTCTGAAAATCTTGCTAACAAAATATTTGTAATCTTCTCCAAATAGTGTTTTTGGCTAGTTAGCCTTGGTTTTGCATTTAGGCTTTGTCCTTTCCGTTTTTTTGATGAAAATTTTCGTCTTTTAAGAGCGGCTGCTCTTAGGTCTCTTGGCCTTATTTTTGTTTAACAGTGTTTTTCCCCATCCTGTCATAACTGTTAGAGATTTAGGAAGTTAGTTAAATAGTGGTTAGTTCTGATATATATATATATATATATATATATATATATATATATATATATAGATATATATAGATATATCTATATAGATATATAGATATATATATATCTGTATATATATATATATATATATATATATATATATATATATATATGAGAGAGAGAGATTATTAGTAAAGTAGGTTCCCGTTAGCTGTGTGTGCGCTATGTTATTAGCTAATAGTGTGGTTTACATAGCCTTATACAGATTTGCTGTTCTGATTGGTGCATATAATTTTTTTAGTTTGTGATATGGCTGTTCAGAAAGAGAAACAAAAGTCTAGTTTTAAAAAATGTCCTAAGTGCGGGCAGAAAATGTCAATAACTGACTTGCATATCAGTTGTGTTTACTGTTTGGGGGAAGTCCATCTCCAGGAGGATTGCTCCATTTGCCATTCGTTTATCAGCAGGGTGTTACTGGAGCGTAGGAGAAAACTGGTGGACAGGGGTTTGGAGTCCTTGGACAAGGCTGACCAGGCTTCCAAGTCATCAAAGGGATCGAGGTCCTCTAAAGCTTCGTTGGAGCCTGTCATCGACTCCAACACTTGCTGTTAAGGTGCGGTCGCCTGCTCCAAAGACTGGGGAGACGTGCACCGAGCCGGTGTTTCGGAGCTGGTCCCTGATATTGGAGCCGGTCTCCGAAACCTTGAGGTCACCCATCTTAGTCGGTGGCCTCTTTGATACTTTTGACTCGTTCTTCGAGAACTCTCTCCGATGTTGATATGGACCGTGTGGTGCAGAGGCTTCTCGAGAACCCGGCACTGGCCAAATTATTATCTGCTTCGACCCAGCCGAAGACCATTTTACCTCCTGTGACTACTACTCCTCCAAGCCTAGCCGGGCCTTTGGAGCTGGGGGAGGGGGAACTGATGATTGTGGATCCTTCAGAGCCGAGGCCTTTTCCAGTGCTATCGGCTCTGTCAGCCCAGACTACTTCGGTGCTGTTTGAGCAGTCGGGGAGCCGACACTCTCTGGTTGGCTCCAAGGAGGGAGGGGGGTTGAACCAATGTGTCTATTCCGACCCTTCCTCTCAGAGCTTCGGCATGGATGAGCTCTGCTCCTTCCTCTGGGTTGGAGCCCACTGTATCAGCACCAAGGTTGCCATCTTCTTCGGAACCGGCGTTGGATGCATCTTATATACCCCTGGCGCACTGACGTCAGGGAAGAAGCGACAGCAACCAACGCCGGACCAAGACTTTGGAACTCTGGCCGACTACAGGACCACCTGACGGTAGGATAACCCAAGTGTAATGACTGCAGCAGTGTGAACACTCGAACATCTACATTTATGATAGGTACAAAACTGTACTTTTCCTTGCATCACAGTGGAGCCTTCGATGCTATGAGGAGGGGTTATGTCTTCCAAGACTCCGTCATCAGGACCTTTCTCCTCCCCTAAAGTGCCGCTTTCTGCCTCTACATCACAGGTCCCTGTAAAGTGTCAAGACCCAGAGCCTCAGGTAGCCCCATTGGGTGACCCATGTTCTACTGAGACCTCACCGGAAGCCCCCACTGATGAGGTTCCCAGGAAGAAGCTTTGCAAGAGGAAGCATTTGGACTCCCCGCAGGAGTCTATTACATTAGACACTGATTTAGAGAAGGCAGAGCCTCGGGTAGCCCCATTGGGTGACCCATGTTCTACTGAGACCTCAGTGGGTACCCCCTTTGTTGAGGTTCCCAGGAAGAAGCTTTGCAAGAGGAGGTATTTGGACTCCCCGCAGGAGTCTATTACATTAGACACTGATTTAGAGGAGTCAGACGGGTCTCCACAGTCCCCCTCTGAGGACATCTCCTTTTCTGATATCCTTGAAGTCCTTAAGCATAGGGGTGACTGACAGTCCGTTAGCCCTACTGATTCAGAGTCAGTGATTCTGTAGGCCTTTGGGTCGAAACCCTCCACATCTTGGGTGACTCAACCCTTCGATGAACTAATGGAACTTGATTGCTCGAAGGGCGTGGGGGTTGCCTGATACTATGGTACCTGTCCCTAGGAGGCCCAACAAATTTATTACATCACCCCAAGACAAAATGTTCCTCACCAAGGGAGTGCCGGTAGATGCCATGGTGGTGGCGGTGGTCACCAAGAAAGAGATGTCTGAAACCTCTTCTACTGTTCATCCTGCTGATAGAGATTCCAGGTCTATGGACAGGTATGGGAAACGCATCTTTAGTTCTGCGACTTTTTCTATGCGGTCGCTTAACTACTTGACACATTTTACCCGTCTTCTAAGAGATCTTCTAAAAGAGCTTGGGAGATACTCTGCAGGGTAGGTGTCCGATGGGAGGTGTCTCTAATAAGGTGTCAGCCAAGCTTAATACCCTTAATTCCATAGTTAACTCGTCCATGCGGCTCATTTCTTATGCAGCTGATGGTTCGAGTCGGACAGTGGGTTCAGCAATAGCTCTGCGGAGACATTCCTGGATGTGCTTATGCTCCTTTGCGGAAGCCTTCAAGTCTTCCTTCGTATTTGATGGCTCGTCCCTTTTCGGGCCTAAAGTCAAGGAGACCCTCACTAGGTGTGAGCAAGATGGAAAGACTCTATCTGCCGTAGCAGTCTGTTTTTCCACCCCTACTAGACCGTACCCCAGAGGGCAAAAGGGTTAAAAATGTGGTTCCTGAAGTCCCAAGGAGCTTTTCAGAACACACATAGTGAACCTCCCTCCAGGGGCAGAGGGGGGGGGGGTCCCCAAAACCAAGCCTACAGGGATCAGTTCTTTGGCAAGCCCTACCAGCGCTCCTGAAAGGAGGCTTGACTGTCCTACTCTGGAGGCAGTCGGGGGTAACTTGTCTTTGCATCCAGACGCCTGGCTAGAAATTACAAAAGATTCTTGGGTACAAAGCATTGTTAGCAGAGGTTACTTCATTCCATTTTTAGAATTCCCACCTGTTAGAAGGAAAATCCCAGACATTACACCCAGTCTCTGGGATTAAGCAGCCATAGAAATCCAAAGGATGCAGGAAAAGTCACCAGCCAGTCCCAGCAGACCAAGTTGGATCCGGAACAGACTCCAGATTCTTTTTAGTTCCAAAGAAAACAGAGGACTGGACACCCATCTTGGACCTCAGCAGACTCAACACCTTCGTAAAGTAGTAGTTCCAGATGGTCACGCTTCAATCGATTCTTCCATTCCTAGTAATGGGCAATTGGATGTGCTCTATAGATCTCAAAGGTGCATACTATCATATCAAAATGGCCAGACCATCCAGAGATTACTTGCGTTTCCAGCTGGGAGCCAGTCACTACCATTTCCAAGCACTGTCCTTTGGTGTCACAACAGCCCCAGAGTGTTTATCAAATGCATGGTAGTGGTTACGACTCACCTGAGGCATCTAGGATTCTGACTGTTTACGTATCTGGACGACTGGCTCCTTACCGCCACTTCCAGGCATCAACTAATTCTATCCTGGGATCACACTCCCAATGTGTGCTCTCAGGAATAACTATAAATTTTGACAAGTCTGCATTGTCGCCATCGCAGCGTATCTCCTTTATCGGAGCAGACTTGGACACCACCACCACCATGGTAAAACTGCCACCGGACAGAATAGTCACGCTTCGAAACCAGGTATCAAGCATTCTGACGAGAAAAAAAGTACCAGCCTCTTAAGTGTTGAAACTACTAGGAACCATGGCAGCAACATTCATAGCAGTTCCTCTGGGGCGTATGCACATGGGAATACTTCAGTGGTTGCTCTTCACCCAGTGGTCTTACCAACAACTTCCGATGTCATTCTTGGTAATGATTGCAGATTCTTGCAGAAAGGATGATCTTTGGTGGTTGACCAGCCATCAGGTAACAGTAGGTCACCTATTTGTTCTTCCCCTGCCGTCAGGCACGGTGACCATGGACGCTTCTATGGTAGGTGGGGGGGGGGCTTTTTCAGGGATGAGCAGCCCAAGACACCTGGTCAGAGACAGAGTCACAGTTGCACATCAATGTCCTGGAGTTGAGAGCGGTGCTTTTGGCATTGCAGTACTTCCATGACTCTCTTCCTCTGGGGACGATTGCGATCCAGACCTTCAACATGTCTGTGGTCTGATATATCAACAAACAAGGGGGAGCCAAGTCTTATCCCTTATGTCGAGAGGCCTTGAGAATTTGGCAGTGGACTGTATCCGCCGGGCGCTTTCTGATAGCAAAGCACATCCTGGGGAAATCCAACATGATCGCTGACAAACTGAGCAGAGCCATTCTGATGCCGCATGAATGATCCCTCAAAGACAAGGTTGCGGAGATGATTTTCTGCAGATGGAGCCAGCCTTGCTGTGACCTGTTTGCATCCCCTATGAATGCCAGATGCAGAAGCTACTTTGCCCTGAATCCCCCAGCAGGGGGACAGCCCAAGGGACACACTCATACACGATTGGCCCCTGGGACTCCTATATGCCTTTCCACCAACTCCCCTGATTCTGAAATTGACAGAAAGCCAAAGCCCTGGTGAGGACTGTAATTTTAATAACCCCGTTTTGGCCTCAACAGATTTGGTTTCCCTTCCTTAGACTCTTATCCACTGGAGGAACCTTGGATTCTGGACCCAGTGCCAGATCTACTGACACATTCGTTAGGGGCCCTTCATCCCTCTCTTCATTCCCTCAAATTGACAGCTTGGCTGCTCTGATTCCCAACTTAGCCAGGTCACACGACTTTTCCTCAGAAGTACAGCATATTCCTGTATCTTCTCATAAAGCTTCCACTAGAAAGTTGTATGCCAGCAAATGGAAGCGATTTGCTTTTTGGGCCTCCGAGAATAATATTGACCCTTACATTGCCCCAGTTGCTAGTTTTCTGGAATTCCCGACTAAGCTTTTTCATGAAGGTGCTGCAGCTGCCACTATAAGAGTCTGATTGGCTGCAATTTTGAATTTCCACCTCTGATCTGAAGGTTGTAACCTAATGTCTCACAGATTATTTAGGGCCTTCTTAAAGGGTACCATTCATCTTAGACCACCTGTTGACAACCTTTTACTCCCTGAAATCTGAATTTTGTGTCGTCATGGATTAGTCTTCCTCCCTTTGAGCCTGCGTCGTCCTGCCATTTAAAATTTCTCTCTTGGAAAACAATTTTCTTTGTGGCAATTACCTCGGCACGTAGAGTGTCCGAACTTCAGGCCCTGTCTGTCAAACCCCCATATTTTGTGTTTCATCCTGACAGAGCGTCACTGAGGACTAACCCTTCCTTCCTACCAAAGGTATGTTCCGAGACTAACCTGAATCAAACTATTGAACTCCCAACTTTCTTCAGTAACCATTCTAACAAGTTGGGATCTATGTTGCATAAGCTTGATGCTCACAGGTAATTAAGATTCTATTTGGACAGAACAAAGGAATTTAGAAAATCAGAAAAACTCTGTTTCTCATGCTGACACTAAGAAGGGGCTTACCTGTATCCAAAGTTACTCTTTCCAAGTGGTTAACTGACTGCATAAAATTTACATATTCAGTGAATCAAACGTTAGAACATGGCATGAAAGCACATTCCACTAGGGCTGTTTCTATTTCAGCTTATGCAGCTAGGCTGCCTTTGGATACTATATGTGCAGCTACCACTTGGTCTAAGCAGCATACCTTCATCACACATTACAAAGTAGATGGGTCCTACAGGGACAGGGCTTCCTTTGGTTCCACTGTCCTCAAGAATATATTCCCGTGAGACACCCAGGATTAGGGTGCTTAGGACGTTACCCGTGTGTAAGAATGAACAGTGAGATTGAACAACTTCACATAAAGAAGTTATGTACTTACCATAACGTTCCATGCGAGTTGTTCATCTTGCCATCATTCTTACATTCCCACCCTCCTTCCCCCTTCAGGTTTCTCGAAGGACGAGTAAGACTTGCGGCCTAGTGGGTCTTGTTCTAGGTTTCTTACTCTGGCTGGAGTACCTTTTATGTGTCATTGTTTTTACATGCTGGGATCAGCAAACTAGATCTGAGGTTAGACAGAGAGAGCATCATGGGATAGGAACTTGGCCTCAAGCTACTCTAAAACCTTGAGCTTGTGAAAGCGGACTCAGAGCCGACGGATCGGCTCCGAACTCATGTGTAAGAATGTAGGCGAGATGAGCAACTCACATGGAACGTTATGGCAAGTGCATAACTTCTTTTTTGTTTGGGTCCAGCTCACTTTAATGTGGACTGTGAGCTATATCAAGAGTTCGTTTCCAGATCCCTTGTAGAGTGTCAAAACAAATTAATAATCAAGGGTATTTTGCCTCCTGATTCTCAAAAAGGTGAGGATTAAAAGGAAAAGGAGAGAGGAGCAGCAGCTAAGTCTTCTTTAAAGACCATAGTTATTTGAGCTAAGTTCCCTCCTCCACTACCAAGTAGACACTCATTCTTAAGGGATCTTTACAGGTTAATTGTGTCGAGACCTCCTTCAGCAGCTTCTATAAGATCTTTTAAATCCTTCAAAAGGACCATTGATGCACACTGGGAGCATAAAATAAGGGCCCTTTTTTATATGCAGATAGTTAGGCATCATCCCATCTCCCTTTGCATCCATGGCAGATTGTATTTGCTCCCCCTTTACTATTACTTCATCCTTCCTTGGTGCCTGTATCTGCATTGGTGGTTTTAGAGCCAACATGCCTCCTGGACCCTATGACATCATCTCTGATTACTTTGCATCCAGTGCGTTTGTCCCCAAGACTTGGGACCAAGTGCTTCTATTTGACCACTCAACATTGGCTCTTCGGTGCAGTCTTTGGCTCCAACTCACATGAGGCCATTCTCAGTGGCAGAGTCATCTGCCTTCGAGAGCTGTCTGCTCCAGTTTCTGGCTCAGACCTGTCTCTTTCCTCTCTACTGAGGGTATGTCCTTCAGCAGTTGCTACTGCTGCTTCGGTAGGGGATGTCTGTGCTCCAGAGTTGGACTTCCTGGTGCTGATGGATTCTGGATTGTCATTTTGAAGGGACAGAGGAGATAGCTTCTCCACAGAGATGTAGTGCAGGCATTTCTTTAGCACTGGCTCTACTCTCAAATGTCCACCTGTCTATTTATATTTACTGTCTGTCAGAGGCAGAGCAGATTGAATGCTCTCAAAAAACCATGGCATTAACAGACTCAAGGGGATTCAGACCATTCACAATCCGCGATTCCCTGGAAGAAGACATGTAAAAGCAGACACATGGACACTGTCACCTCAGACATGGATAATCAAGTGGGTCCCCCACAATTCCTTTCTTGAAGATGCATTCTTAGGCTGATGAGATAGAAGGGGTCCTGTCCCATCCAGCCACCCTCTCAGGATGAAGAAATGATATTTAAAGCATATGATCCTAGTCCCTCTAGGCAGTCCTGCTTGCCGGTAGTATTATGGGCTTTATCACTATGAGGGCATGGTAGGTACCTGATGGTACAGAAGCCATAGCCCAAATGCCTGATACGATCTTTCGCCTTTCTAAAGATGAGTACTGTAGTTCTGGTAAAAGGATTTCTGGTAGACTCCATGATCATTGCACCTTCCACTAAAAAGGAGCTCTCAGAGTCTGTCCATGTCCATAGGGTGATGAAATAGGGACGTGCATCTATGCTTAAGGCAGGTTTCCTTTTGGGCTCTAAACTACCTAACATCAATTTATCACTTCCAAATAGACCTAGCTGTTCAGGCTGTTGATATTTTGAAGAAGTTCCCACAACAGGACTCTCACAAACACTTAAAAGCTACCTTGAATAGTATTGAATATCAAAACTTTCTCTATGTGGGTGCCCCACAGTGCTGATTACTGAATGTTTAAGGCAGCAGGCATTGGTCTCAAAATGCGACATCATGCCTGGCTCCTCTCCTTATGTGACTTTGGGTCATAGTTCAGGAGCATGAGGCAGGGAGCACTGGCAAACTGCCAGATCTGATTGGCAGCTCCAGTCCTTGTGGTTGTATTGGATGGACTAGGTTGAAAAGAATCCATTGTTAGTATAAGTACATAACTTTTATGTTTCCCTTCACTTGGTGGCTGATGTCTTATGACTCCATTTGTAGTGGCCCTATTTGGATCCTCAGGCTGTGGAGTGTAGAACTGATTAAAGTTGTGTAGTTCCTTTACAGAAGATTGTTGTCAGTACCGGAGAGTTGTACTTTATTCGGTCTGGAGTGTATGCCCACAGAAAAGAAAGGGCAAAAAAAAAAAGCCTTGGTAACCTTGTTGATAACGAGGTATGTGGAAGCATGGACCCTTTTTTTGCTGTTCTTACACTTGTGGTGTCATTGCCTTTACAGTCCTGTTTGCACATGTCTGTATAAGAGTGCTTCACTGGACTAAGGTGTGATTGGCTGTATGGTCATCCTTTTCTTACAGAGCTAGTTACTTCAGATCCACATAAAAAAACTCCACCAGTAAGGTTTTTTTTATTTAGACCCCCCTATTTCTTTCTCTTCGTCTATACTCTGATATCAATTATTTGCAATCTCTAACCTGCAGTCCAGATAAATTCTTGGCCCTTCCCATTCTATTACCTTTCCCTTTCTAGGTATTTACCATTTCATTGGTTCCTTTTCCAGTTTTCTCCAGTAAATTCCAGGCCTCTCTTGCCTTTTATCTCTATGCCTAACCACAGTCGTCCCTATCGGCAGAATCTCTTTTCTCTATTCTTGTGCTGGTTTAGTTCTTAGAATACTCCCTGCTATTTTATGAATATAATACTCTGATTTTTGTTCTCCTTAAGAGTCTGCATCCAAAATCCCAATCTCTCCTGATTTCTTGAGCCCCCCCCCCCCATATCATCATCATTCCTTTCTACATTGAATTCAATAGCTTTCTGCTTCTGTCATGTGTAAGAGCCTCAACTGTGTTGCTCTAAAATACCCCCTCAAATTGGGTAATCCTAGTCTGCCTTGTTCTATTGGAAGAATCCGCTTATCCCACTTGACCCTTGCTGTCTTCCCTTCCCAGATAAAATCCTTCAACTCTTTTTTTTTTTTTTAAATTGCTATCCACAGCTTCCCCTCTGGTTGATAAAAATATGCCTGACCTTGTGTACAACACTAAAGAGACTAAACACATTTTAATTGCTTGTATCTTAGTATCCATATAACAAAGCTTCCAGTTTCTCAATTTTTGCATTATCTTCTGTTTAGTCTCTTCCCACATATCCTTAGCTGCCACAACAGAATCATTTCTAATCCATACTCCTGAATACTTTCATGTCCTCATAAGTATGGCTGTTGTTGAAACAATTCATAATTTACCGCTATTGCCTTTGTTTTAGCTTCATTAATTTTGTGTCCCGAGAAGATTTGAAACCATCTTAAAATGTTCCACAACACTGTAATGTCCCTTTCTAGTTTTGTCATGTGTAAAATATTATCTGCAAATAGAGCCTGCTTTTCCTGACTACCATACCAGTTATATCCTTGAATTTCTGAGTCCCTTATTTTCTTTGCCAATGGTCCTAAATATAATGCAAACAACAAAGGGGAAAGTGGACAACCCTGCCTGGTTTCTCTACTCAAGCAGAAGTTGTCAGAGGACCCCACCCACTTTAATTTTCGCCTTGATCCCTCATATATACTTCTAATCAACTTTTTAATTGTATCTGGGGAAAGCAAATCCTTCCATTGCCCTACTCATAAAGTCCCAGTCAACATTGTCAGATGCTTTCTCTGCATCAAGATCTGCCAATAACCGTGGTATTTTCTTACATTCTGCTTCCCTCAGGATCATTGTGATGTTCTGTTAATATTGTCATATATTTGCCTCCCCTCCACAAAAATACACTGATCCATATCCATCAATTTTGGTATCACTTTTGCCATTCATTTAACCATTATAAACTTAAGCACTTTATAATCATGGTTTAATATTGAAATGGGCCTATATGAACCCTGTTTAGGTGTTATCACCGCCTTCTTCCAGGATGCTTTTACTTCTCCTCCTCTTAAAATACTGTTAAACAAAACTTTCCAGATCTTTCAAGTTTTCCCTCCGAGCTTCCAAACTTCCACAGGAATACCATCTATTCCTAGGGAGTTTCCTGTAGATTGGTTATACATAGCCATTTTTATCTCCTACATTCCTGTCCTGTTAGCAGTTGAACCTCATCTACCTCTAACCTTGGCATATTTAATTTTTCCATAAACATTTCCATTTGTACCTTTTCTTGATTTCCATATTTCTCTGCTTTATACAAACGTTCATAAAATTTTCAAAATATTTCTAATACTTCTACAGGATCTATTATATCTTCCTTGTTATAGGCTCCCTAAGCTTGGTTGACAGCCCTTTTCACTTTGTTGCCCGAGTCATTTTGCTAACAGTTTTTGTGCTCTAGAATTATTATAAAAAAAAAAAAAAAAAAGTTGCTTAACAGCAATCTTTCTAAACTCGTGCATATTATCGAGGTAATCCCTTATTTTTTGTTTAGTGTTCTGCAGTTGCTTCTTTTCTTCTGAGAGATTCCCCCTATTTTGCAATACTTCGTTTGTCAGTCTCTCTAAATAATTCTTGTTACTTAGCCATATCTCCGTTTCCTTTATTTCCACCCTGGTTTTAAAATCCACTTTAATTTTATCCCACTCCCTAGCTATATTTTCATAAGAAATTTCTGTCTTCTCTAGTAGCTCTTGAATTTAATTCCAAAACCCAGTCCTTAAATTCCGCTCTTTTCAGCCGATAGGTGGGAAAGTGCCATTGTGTCATTTTTATTTCATTACCTTGCATTTTTATTTTACTTACTTTTGGTGCGTGATCTGAAATAGTTATTAGGTGCGTTTTAATACCTTCAGTTAAATGCACATGTTCCTGCGAGATATAAAGTCTATCTAGCCTAGCCCAGTTTTGTATCTTAGAGAATAATATGTAAATTCACTCTGAACTCCTAGTACTGAATTCACTTTCTGTACCAAGCATTTTCATAAAATTCTTCAAAAATCTACTCTCCTTCGTTATATTTTTCCTTCTAGGCCCTCCAGACACATCTACACTATTGCAAACCAAATTCCAGTCTTCACCCACAAGTAATGTTCTTTGCTGAAAGCTAATCTTTTCTCCCAAAAATTTCTTAAGCTCCATTATAGCAGTTTTAGGTGAAATGTAAATGTATGCCAGTGTAAGTCTCTTCTCTTGCCGGTAACCCCTTAGTACTATGTCTTCCATTATTGTCTCTTTTTTTTTCTGTCTTCTATCACTATTGGAGCTCTTTTTGCAATTAATATAAATGCTCTTTTCCTTTGCCCCAGCTATTCCACTGAATAACCATCCTAAAAACCTTTCTTTATCAAATTCACATGCTCAGTTCTTTCCAGGTGTCTCCTTTAGCATAGCTGTTTGCACTCTACATTTTTATAAAGTTCCCTACGCTTTCTTTTTTATATTTACCTGCAAGACCATTCAAATTGAAAGAGGTTACAGAAAGCATCCTTTTTTTATATAGTTACCACCTTTTATGTATAACTGCTTTTTTTTTTTTTTTGTTAAATGTCTAGTTTCTGCTTTTATGTTACATGCATATACTGGTTCAGCAGGTTAGTCTTTTATACACTAGTTTCTCAAACAAAACTAACACCTCCCCCCCTGAAACCTGTTAACTTAACAAACCAAACCATGTACATCCTCAAATATTGAAATTTTTGCTTCCTAATAAGAACAAAAGTTCTAAGTTGATATAGCCACACAGATAGGCCAGCATTAATCAACAAGAAGTTAATCATGCTAAGACGCATGGTGCAGCCTATGGTATTAATAAGTGCTATTTGATTTTGTCTATCTTTATAGAAGTCCCAGCTGAGAAAGTACTTGAATGCTTTCAGTAAACACTTTCTCCAAGCCTTTTCTCTCTATCAAATTGTCTTCAAGTGACATGCAAACCAGACACAAAACTACTAATGGTACCCTGTTTATCAGACAAAAGCCTTAATATTCAATATTCTTTTTCAATTACATGCTTTGTAATAAACTTGTTAATAGATAACATCTAGGGTCTTAACCCAGTCATTTTCCTATGCATGGAAAAAGCACACTGATTTTTCTTTTGTCATGCTCTTAAACAGACCCTACCTCTCTCCCCCTTTTTTTTTTTTACATTGCAGTGCCTACATTTCTTAAAACTGAACAAAGAAAAAGAAGGGCGAAAAAGGAAAAAACAAAAACACCTGTTTATATTAGTATCCCCATTGCATTTCCAAAAAAAAGAGAAAACTTTACTTCAAGTCTAATTGATTTTGTCTCATCTTTAAAGCCCTTCCATCTGGGAAAACCCCTGATTGCTTTCAGAAAACATTATGTCCTAGGAATTTTCTCTCCTCTTTTTTTTTTTTTCTTTTCCCTCAGCTAATCCCCTTCCACCAGACCGTCTCCAGTTTCTCTATATCAGATTATCTCCATGGAGATGTTGTGAACCAGATGGCCAGTTTCTGTTTATCAGATTGTTTCCATGGAAACACTAAGACCAACTGCAGAATTGCATTTGCTAGAAAAAAAGCCTTATGATATTCAATATTCTTTTTTCATTTACTTGCTATCTATTAAAACTAATCCATCTGAGGTCCTACAGTTGTTTCCCCATGCAAGAATGAATAAAAAGCACATTAATTTTAACTTTGTTATGCCTTTTTAACCAGGCTTTTTTTTATATACATTGCGTACATTTCTCAAAAAAGTACAAGAAAAAGAAAATAGGGGAGAAAAACAGCACCTGTTTACAATCAAACAAGTCCAGAAAATACATAAACCAAAAAATAAGCATCCTCGTAGTCTGCCTCCAGTCCGTTTTATTGTATAAAAAATAAGTTTCCTTTATTACGGTCCCTTTTTGGGAAGTCATCCTGGCTATCCTAATAGACTGACCTTTAATGATTACTTTCTTCTGAAGCAGTGGGTGATGGCTGTTATAATGGAAATAGCTATTGCAGAAGGTTTTCTTACGATATACTTGAGAAATAAAACCTTTTCCTTTTACTATCTTTGTATACAGATAATTTATTTTCCTCATCATGATACTCAAAGGTAAATTTTAAAAAAGTGGTGGTACTGTTCAAATACTCAATGAAAGCAGGTATAGAGTCTTTTTTTTACTTCTCCATAAAATAAAAATATAATCCAAAAACCTGTTATATAGGAGAGAATCTCTGGGAAATATTCACTTTTGAAAACATATTCCCTTTCCCAACCCTGTAAAATAAATGGGGGCACAAGCGGCCCTCATAGCTGCACCTTTTACCTGCTGAAAATATTGCCCCTCAAAAAAATATATAATTATTTTCAAGAATGAGGGCCATGATTTCACATAGCATGGCAACCTGATCATGTTGCAGGTGGGAACAGGTAAAAAGTACATCTTCAAATATCGCTAAACCTTCTTGTTTGGGAATACAGGAAAAAAAGATCCTGGACATCAATAGTCAAAAAAGTAACTCCTGGGGACCATAATTCTAATTTTAATTGTCCCAGGACGTCCCATGAATCTTTAACCAAATGTGGTACCCCTTCCACAATATGCTTTATCATTCTGTCTATATATTCAGCTAAATTGTGTGTTTTAGAACCTCCAGCTGCCACTGTTGGCCTAAATGGAGGGGCCACAATATTCTTGTGTACTTTTGGTATCCCAAACATAACTGCTACTTTGGGATGTGAATTAGAAAATCATAAACCTCTTTGGAAATTCTTTGATCTAATACATATTCATATAAAAAGCTATCAGTACGTTAATAAGAAATGTGTATTTGGTTTTTGGAAACTTGAGAGTAATTTTTGACATTAAACAAAATGTCCTGTATGACATTGGTATAGTCCTCAGAATTGAAAACTATAATACCCCCACCTTTGTCTGGGGTCATAATTCGAACACTTATGTCTTCTCTTAGTTCCTGAATAAGCCTCCTTTCCTTGGAGTTAAGCTTGAAAAAGACTCCCCCCCCCCCCCCCATGTCTTATAAATATTATTTTCCATCTGTTCATGAAAATGCACACCTTTAAGTTCAAACCCCCGTTTATCAAACAGTTTAACAAAATCCCCAATAACATCAGCATCATAATGTAGTCCAAACGGGAATTTATACACCCGTAACCCCTGTGGTACCACTTGTAAACGCAGGCATTCCTTAAAATAAACAATTTCCATTTGGGACATTTTAAATGTAAACAATTTTTTCTCAAACACATAAATCATGTCTTTCAAAGATTTGAAACCGTTATTGTCACAATTGTCTTTGCCAGACATTGTCCCTGGTGCCTTGTGTGGTTCATTGAAAACAAAGTTCTTTTTAAACAGTGCACCATATTTACAACTAGTCCCCCTTGTATTCTGGTTACAGTTGTTAACATCATTCCTAGGACAAGAATAATGCCCATTAAAAGTAACTCTCTGCTCAGGGAGCACATTGCTGTGATTAGATCTCCCTTTAGAATTGCAGTTGGTCAATTTAGGGGGAATAGAATCTTGAATAAGGCTGCCAGTACCTGTTTCTTTGTGCTCCGCCTATCGCGGCTGCTCAATAATGCCGTCGGAAATAACATCAAGGTCTTTGCCAATGTAAACGGCACAATTACTCTCAAGTTTCCAAAAACGAAATAACACATTTCTTCTCAACGTATTGATAGCTTTTTATATGAATATATATTAAATCAAAGAATTTCCAAAGAGGTTTACGATTTTCTTTCTAATTCACATCCCAAAGTACCGGTTATGTTTGGGATACCAAAAGTACACGAGTGTTGTGCCCCCCCCCCCCCATTTAGGCCAATAGGGGCAGCTGGAGGTTTTAAAACACACAATTTAGTTGTCTATATAGGCAGAATGATAAAGCATATTGTGGAGGGGGTACCACATTTGGTTAAAGATTCATGGGACTTCCTGGGGCAATTAAAATCAGAATTATGGTCCCCAGGAGTTACTTTGACTATTGATGTCCAGGATCTTTTTTCCTGTATTCACAAACAAGAAGGTCTAGCGATATTTATGGATGTACTTTTTACCTGTTCCCACCTACAACATGATCAGGTTACCATGCTATGTGAAATCATGGCCCTCATACTTGAAAATATATATATATTTTTTTGAGGGGCAATGTTTTCAGCAGGTAAAAGGTCTAACTATGGGGGCCGCTTATGCCCCATTTATGCTAACCTTGTTTTATTGGGTTGGGAAAGGGAATATGTTTTCAAAAGTGAATATTTCTCAGAGATTCTCTCCTATAACAGGTTTTTGGATGATATTTTTATTTTATGGAAAGGTAAAAAGACTATACCTGCTTTCATTGAGTATTTGAACAGTACCACCAGTTTTTTAAAATTTACCTTTGAGTGTCGTGATGATGAAATAAATTGTCTGGATACAAAGATAGTAAAAGGAAAAGAAGGTTTTATTTCTCGAGCAGAAGGTTTTCTTACGATCTACAATAGCTGTTCACATTATAACGGCCATCACCCACTGTTTCAGAAAAAAGGAATCATTAAAGGTCAGGCTATTAGGATAGCCAGGATGACTTCCCAAAAAGAGAACACAATAAAGGAAACTGATTTTTTATACAATAAAACAGACTGGAGACTGACTACCAGGGTGCTTATTTTTTGGTTTATTTGTTTTTTTGGTAAGCACTTTTACACCACTTTACTGGTTTTATAGTTTCATTTGTGGTGTTTTGGGCGTCTTGGATTCTCCTGAACCTTTAGATTTTTCACCAGTCATTGATTCTGGGCATGACCTGGAACTTTTGTAACTCAAAAGGGACATGGCCGAGTTAAAGGGTGAGTTAACTCTGCTTATTGAGCTGTTTTCACAACAGCGCAGTCACCAGAGTGGTTCGCTTGGTTCTGGTGGTTGTGTGGAGGTTGTACAAGTGAATGGAGGAGGCTCCTGCTCCCAAGGTAACGAAAACTTTTCAAACAAATTGGGCAGCTGTTCGCATGCCTCGGGGAGGCGTGGTGATATCATCGCAACAGCTGAGGTCCATCATGGTGATGGAAAACAGCATTTTCCCTGTAATGAGGATGATTTTTTGAATTTTAGCCAGCAAAGCCATTCGAGAAAGGATTTAGGCACTAATTCTGCCGTTTACTTTGGCAAAGACCTTGATGTTATTTCCGACGGCGTTATTGAGCAGCCGCAACAGGCGGAGCACAAAGAAACTGGTACTGGCAACCCTATTCAAGATTCTATTCCCCCTAAATTGACTAATTGCAATTCTGAAGAGAGATGCAATGACAGCAGTGTGCTCCCTGAGCAGAGAGTTACTTTTAATGGGCATTCTTCTTATCCTAGGAATGATGTTAACAACTGTAACCAGAATACAAGGGGGGACTAGTTCTAAATATGGTGCCCTGTTTTAAAAGCACTTTGTTTTCAGTGAACCCCACAAGGCACCAGGGACAATGTCTGGCAGGGACAATTGTGTCCATAATGGTTTCAAATCTTTGAAAGACATGATTTATGTGTTTGAGAAAAAAACTGTTTAAATTTAAAGTGTTTCAAATGGAAATTGTTTATTTTAAGGAATGCCTGCGTCCTGTTTGGACTACATTATGATGCTGATGTTGGGGATTTTGTTAAACTTTTTGATAAATGGGGGTTTGAACTAAAAGGTGTGCATTTTCATGAACAGGTGGAAAATAGGCTTCAAAAAGAAGTAGAAGGGTTAAATGGTATGATTGTAGGTGATTTGTTGTTTTCCCAATATGAAGGGCTTTATAATAAAATCAGTGACAGGGTAGAGAAAAAAATACAACAATATTTTTTATAAAAAAATCAAGCAAGTTAGATAGGGACCTTAAGCAATACAAAAATCATAAAGTGTACCCAACTAATAACCTTGTTTTTAGATATACAGATTCTGATCAAAGTAGGTTTCATTCCCAATTTGATGGTAATAACAGGACCATGTCTGGTATAGAAGGGGACGATGAGAACAGGTATTTTGGAGAAGAAGAGATGGTGAATTGTCCTGATCAACAGGATTTTCCAGTTTTAAGGTGCTCCGAAAGAATAGCAAACAAGAAGCAAGGGAGACAAACTGCGTACAGCAAAGTGGCACAATACCGGAAAGGTTTCCCCAAGTGGCAGACGGGGAGGTATCAATATTAGGGAACGAAGGGCAGGACATTCTCCATACCTCATATGGTTTCAATATTTACAACTACACTGATAGGATTATTATAGGATTATTACAGATGATTTTTTTACATTATTTTCTAAAGGGTTTAAGATTGTCCCCACCAAAATTCCTGATAGTGCAGAGGTATTAATAGATGTACAGCTGTATTTAAGGAAATTAAACTTGAAAGTTTTATTTTGGAAAAAGGATGGGGGCAATAAATCCATAGAAAAGTAAAATGTTCTTAGAAAAATAGTGTATTTAATCCAACCCTACATCCCCTGGTAGCCATTTTTGAGAAGGCTGTTAGAGATGATTTTTATAAGATGTAGGGGGGAAAAAGAAAGTCTTTTTCAGCCTTAACTCCAAGGAAAGGAGGCTTATTCAGGAACTAAGAGAAGACAAAAGTGTTCGAATTATGACCCCAGACAAAGGTGGGGGTATTATAATTTTCAATTCTGAGGACTATACTAATGTCATGCAGTAAATGTTTAATGTCAAAAATTACTCTCAAGTTCCCAAAAACCAAATACACATTTCTTATCAACGTATTGATAACTTTTTTATATGAATATGTATTGGATCAAAGAATTTCCAAAGAGGTTTATGATTTTCTAATTCACACCCTAAAGTACCGGTTATGTTTGGGATACCAAAAGTACACAAGAGTATCGTGGCCCCTCCATTTAAGCCAATAGTGGCAGCTGGAGGTTCTAAAACCCACAATTTAGCTGTCTATATAGACAGAATGATAAAGCATATTGTGGAGGGGGTACCACATTTGGTTAAAGATTATGGGACTTCCTGTGGCAATTAAAATCAGAATTATGGTCCCCAGGAGTTACTTTTTTGATTATTGATGTCCAGGATTTTTTTCTGTATTCCCAAACAATAAGGTTTAGCGATATTTGAGGATGTACTTTTTAGCTGTTCCCACCTACAGCATGATCAGGTTACCATGCTATGTGAAATCATGGCCCTCATTCTTGAAAATAATTATATATTTTTTGAGGGGCAATATTTTCAGCAGGTAAAAGGCCGCTTCTGCCCCCATTTATGCTAACCTTGTTTTATTGGGTTGGAAAAGGAAATATGTTTTCAAAAATGAATATTTCTCAGAGATTGTCCTATAACAGGTTTTTGGATGATATTTTTATTTTATGGAGAGGTAAAAAAATACTCTCTACCTGCTTTCATTGAGTATTTGAACAGTACCACCACTTTTTTTAAATTTACCTTTGAGTGTCACGATGAGGAAATTATCTGGATAGAAAGATAGTAAAAGGAAAAGAAGGTTTTATTTCTTGAGTATATCATAAGAAAACCTTCTGCAGTAGCTGTTTACATTATAACAGCCATCACCCACTGTTTCAGAAGAAAGGCATCATTAAAGGTCAGGCTATTAGGATAGCCAGGATGACTTTCTAAAAAGAGAACGTAATAAAGGAAACTGATTTTTTATACAGTAAACCGGACTGGAGACTGACTACCAGGATGCTTATTTTTTTGGTAAGCACTTTTACACCACTTTACTGGTTTTATAAGTCTAGAAAATACCACAAGAGTTGAAGTTCCCATTGTCGAGCAAAAGGCAAAGATAAATCCAACAAGATAGACAACGTTGCAAGCACGAGAACGAAGAACCATGTATATAAAACAGTGTTTATTCAAACGAATCAGATGCACACAAGTAGGTAAGCGCTTTCACCATCAGCTTCTTCAGACCAAATAATCCAAACCTCATTCCCCAAACCTTATTATACCTAGTATACTCGAGGGTGACATTAGGAATTGTACTGAGAATAAAGAGGTGAGATGGATCCTTAAGCTTAGGGCTGATAGGGGGAAGGGCTTAAATGAAAAAGCCTCCCTGAAACCAGTTTAAAAGTCTTGGTGTCTTGAGGGTTAACTAATGCACTTTTTTCTGTAATTTTTTTTACACATTTCACCTTACTTTTGTATGTATATAGGTTTTATATGTTAAGCTCTTCATCGTTTGTATATGTTCCATGGTTTGTTTTATTGTTTTTTATAACATGTACCTTGATTTTAAATGTTTTTTAGGACTAGCCCCTTAGTTTTCATTCTGTAGTCTGATTGGTTTCTTGAGTGTACTTATTCTGGGGAATGGGGTTTGGATTATTTTGAGTGAAGAAGCTGATGGTGAAAGCGCTTACCTACTTGTGTGCATCTGATTCGTTTGAATAAACGCTGTTTTGTATGCATGGTCCTTCGTTGTCATGTTTGCAACATTGCTTATCTTGTTGGACCTGTTTACAATCCCCATTACAGTTAAAAATAGCATGCAAAGAAAACCATACACCACAAATACAGTACTATTAAT
The DNA here is from genome assembly GCF_019279795.1 of Protopterus annectens. Classification (NCBI taxonomy): domain Eukaryota; kingdom Metazoa; phylum Chordata; order Ceratodontiformes; family Protopteridae; genus Protopterus; species Protopterus annectens. The sequence goes on from NC_056745.1 coordinate 454,814,663, forward strand.
AATAATAATTCCTTTATGACATGCTATTGGAGCTTTTCTCTCTGGGTCTCTGCTGAAAATGGATATGTCCAGTCGGACTTTCCCGGTTAACAAATGTAAAATAAAATAAATTAATAAAAATTGAGGAAAAACTTTTTTTTTTTTTTTTTTTTTTTACTTAGCTTTCTCCCCTTTCTTCCCCTCCCCAAAGCATTTTTCCAAACATTAAAGATGTGAAGTTAGGGCATATACTTTAGAGTCCCTCACAAATCCACGAAATTTTAAAAAAGTCTAATATTTCCAGATTTTCTTCTGTCATATTTCACAAATATAATTTTTGCATTGAAATCCCACATTGTTACTGGTTGTATTACTGTTGTTCTCCATCACCCAGATCCTGTCTCTGCTTTATTTCCAGCATATTCTTAATTCTTCTAGTTAACTGTTGTGCTCCCTTCCTTCACTAAATGCTTTCTGTTGAAATACTGGAAGAGGTTTCATAGGAACAGTCTCTTACCAGAAGAGCACAAAACAGAATTTCCTTCCGTTTCACACTCACTTTTGATGGACAGACTTTAATATTTCCTCCTTGGCATGCACTTCATCAAAGAATGATTTTGTCCTTCCAGGGAAGAATACTTTAAAGACAGCTGGATACAGCAGTTTGAATCCGACACCCGCGTCTTGACATGTGTAGTAGTAGTGGAATGAATTTACTCCTCTTCTGCCTGGTGTACAATGAGTAATCAGTCGCCACAAACACTGTGTTGTCTTCCACTTTTCGGATTTTGTCCTCCTGCCACAGTTTAGTCAGAATCAACTCCTGCTGGTAGGATTGCATCCTTACTATTAAAGGTCTAGGTTGCTTTCTTACAGCGAAGTTTGGAGCATGCACACAATGTGCCCTTTCAACTAACAACTGCTGTGGAATACCAGTCCATTTGATTATTTGTACTTTCATAAAACTAATGCAGTCTGTTCCTTCCAGCTTCTCTGGTATAGCTGAAAATTTCAGGTTCTCCATATATGCTGTGTCCTGTAATTCTGTTTTTTGAAACGTCTCTTCCCGAGCAGTCTCATATTCTGCCAGCTTTCTTTTAATTTCAACCTCTGATTGTAGTTTTATCATTTCATCTGAATATCTGTTTAAAACTTCCATTTTTTCTAGGCTTTTGTTGTTTGTGATATACTTCATCAGTGTTTTGTTTAGTTTAACTAGGTCTGTATGCAGTTATCTTGTATCCTCTTGTAGGTTATTGGAAGTCATGTCTGAAGGTTGCATTGCTTTTTTGCTGAGCAGCTGGAGAACTTTCCCCAGTCAGTGTTTCTTCCTCACTTTTTGTAACTGATTTTTTTCTAGGTCTTCTGTATTTCTTTATTCCTGGCATCCAGGCAGTGCACTTACTAGCCAGTTACTGAAATTTACCCATAAACACAAGTCTGCTGGTCTTCTCTGCTGAGTTTTTCATACTGGGAGAGCTAGAAACAAGCTGTTACTCAGTGTGTAGCCATCTTGGAAGTCCCTGTTTGACTTTTTTAATCCTTCCGTGGTTAAGGTGCATGCTTTAGTCCTGTTTGTGCATTACAGCAGTGTTGAAAGACATGATATCTACACCTGCAGTTGAGGAACCCATCTTTGTTTGCAACTTGGACATTGATTTTTTTGTATTTGTTTTGATATGTATGTAGTTGTTCATTTTTAACTCAGTCAATTCATTGAGTTGAGGGTCTTTATTCTGAATAGAAAGACCCAGCTGATTTGTTTGTTCTGAATTTAGTCCATTGAGCTATGTTTGTTTGGCTGTCACCTCTTTCTGTAAGTTTTCTAATGTGACATTTGTAAGGCGCTTGTCTTGTCCTTATGTAATGTTAGATTGTCTTTTAGGATTTCCAGATGTGATCTCAAAAAAATGTCCGTGTCTCTCAGTGTACAGACTTTATGGGAAATTGACATACTGGTGTCTGTGGAGAAACAGCACACCCGCCTTTGGTGCTGGAGGATTAGAAGACTGTGGGTTCTATTCCCACTCCAGGTGCATGGATTAACTTCCAGTGCTGACACTACAGTACAGTGAAGGAAGGGTGTGTACTGCAGTCCTCAGTGTGCAGTCCTTCATATGAGATGTTAAACTGAGGTCTCATCTGCGTGAGGTGGTGGTATCTTAGGTGGATATAAAAGATCCCACTGCACCTATCAAAATGAGTAGGGGATCTTTATTAAAATGTGCATGTTTATTTACACCTATACATGCATGTATACACTATATACTGTTTTTTTCTTTCACATTTTCAAAAGAATAAAGCACACGACTTTCTTTCTGATCCCACACTCCAGCTTCCACAGCCAAAAACCTTATTTTTTTAATATCATAGCCAAAAATCCCATTTTTTTATTGAACATAACTTTGTCCATCCTTTGATTCTATATTATCCATATAATGCAAAACATTTTTCTATCACGTCCCTTAACGTAATTTTTACCTTCATTCTTATAATATCCAAATTCAGTCATATTCATATCTATACTCCTTTTTTATGTAAATCACTCTACACAATCTGAATCTAAAATCTTTTTCCATAACATTTTTACTCTTTTGCATCCCAAGAAAACATGTTCACTGGTCTTGAATTCCCACCAGTACAAACAGATTCTATCTTTCTTACTTTTATAAGCCATATTTGCTTTGACTGTCAATTTCTGTATCGTCAGTCTCCATAAAAAAATCTTGGCATGCTATCATTTTTTTTTTTACACCTTACAATTATTGCTTGTAAAACACTTTTTTTCTTTATATAATCCTTCCCATGGATAAATTTGAAAATGCATTTCCATAATATTATTATATCGCACTTTTCTCCCCGTTTCTGTTTTTTTTTTACAACATTTTATCCTGATAATTCTCAATTCTTTATTACAATAATCTTTCCTTTTTAAACTAAAAAAAGTAACCATGCCATAATATACTTGTACTTAACATCTGTGTTAAAGTAGAATTGTAATTTTTCTTTAAATATTTCATTACTGTATACAAATTGAAAGATGCAATATGGACTATTGGATTTATTAATCGTAAATCTTTTTCTTTACATATAAAATCCCCCTTTCACTGGATTTAAACTGTATCCCCAAATAAACAAAAAAAAAAAAAAAAAAAGATAAACCACAATGATAAAAACAAAATCCACAAAGGGATAAACGTTCCTGCGATCCTAACAACAAAATAAATCAGCAAAAAAAAAAACTTTTATACCTCTTTTTCTAAGGTCAACGGTAAACTAAAACCCCCTGCTAAAAAGCAGTTCTAGTTAACGAGATAGAATTAACTAAATACACCTTTTTTGTGAAAAGACAGTCTAAAATATTTCCAAAATAGACATGTAGTTATTTCCTCTATTTTTCTTTCCATACTGTAGCTATAATGTGTTGCTTTCCAAACCATATTTCAAGAATTTTAGCTTTCACATATTAAATTTAATCTCGCCAATCAATTCCTCAGATCCTAATTCTTGACTTTATCAAAAAACCTATCACATGAAGTTTCCTGTAAATATTATCAGACTGCACGTATGCATTTTATCCTTGGCAATAATATCATCTGTATGGGTTAGCAGAATTGACAACTTTACCCCTTCTTTTGAAATATAACCATCAATTCCATCTCTTTATTCAAATGTAGTGATGTCGCATTCGTCACGAATACAAATACTACACTTAATGGACAACATTATCGGATCTCTTTCTCAAGCTTCACTAAGCCAATCGTTTACTAATGCTTTGTGTATATTGCACCTTTAAGCAGTAATACAGACTTTTTTCTTTTTTACTTATAAATTTCAAATAACTCCCATAACACTGAATGAATTGAATCCAAAGCATTACTTAAACCCCCTACCATTTAATTTTGCATTTGCATTTCCTGTCCAATATGTCATCTACTGTTTCCCTAATTATCAATAATAAATCCTTGATCCTTTTCCCTTTTATACCATATGCATGTCCTTTAACAGTTGTACTTACTTTCCTCTCCATTCTTTTTTGTAAAATTTTCTGAAACATTTTTATAATCCATAATGTTAAGTTGTCAATCTCGCCTTCATTCTTGCTGGATGGGTTCGGAGCCGATCCTCTGCTCCGACTCGGCCAATACTAAAAGCTCGAGAGCTAATTCCACCGGCTCGAGGCTCCCCTATATCCCACAATGCTAGGCAGTAACTACTCAGATCTCGTTTGCCGCTATAGCTACGAGGTGCTTTTCTTACCGGCTCAGGCACGTAAGTAAATTTTTACCTTTGAGGTAGTACTAATTCCCCTTTCTTTTCTTAGTTATATATATTGTTATTGTTTGCGTTAGTTTTTAGTTCTATCGACCCTTCTTTTTCGATTCCCACCCCTCTTATTGTTGTTGTTCTAGGCCTTCGGCCCTTCCCTCACCCCAGTCCCTTTTTTCAGTTAGTGTTGTAGGGGCTTGTGTGCTTGTGTTTTTGGTTATTTATCTCTAATTTCTTAGTGTAGAGTGTCTGTGTGTGTGTGTTTGAGACAGCCCCTCTTCCTTAATGTCTAAGGACAAGTTCTCAGGCTTCAAGAAGTGTGACTCGTGCTGTCAGAAGATGTCTCTGACAGACGGTCACACTTCATGTGTGTACTGCCTGGGACCTGTGCACCTGCAGGACTCTTGTGCTGTCTGCCATGGTTTCAGCCCTCGAGTCCTGCAGGAGCGCAAAAACAAGCTCATCTTAAGGGGCTTGTTAAAGCCTGAAGGCCCCCCGACTCAGTCTGGGTCGGGTAAGCCTTCGAAAACTTCAAAACAGTCGACTCCTGCTCTTGAGTCGACTGTGGAGAAGTCAAAGCAGGCTTCGTCATCGGCTCTGGCCGGAGCCGATGTTCTTAGGCCTCAAACCGTTACCTCGGCTCCGGCTGGAGCCGAGGCTGATAAGTCTTCATCGGCTCCGATACCATCATCGGAGCCACTGTCTAAAAAGAGGTCTAGATCCCCCTCCATCGGATCTATTCCTAAGCCTCTTACCGTTACTTCGGCTCCGGCTGGAGCCGAAGCTAGTAAGTCCCCATCGGCTCCGATACCATTATCGGAGCCATTTTACAGAAAGAGGTCCAGGTCCCCATCCATCAGATCTGTGCACTCGGCGCCAGGTTCCCCTCTCCTTTCGGAGCGGAGTCACAAAACCCATTCCTCTCTGTCTTCCAGGTTGTCAGACCATGATTTGCAGAGGGTGGTGAGTAGACTTCTTAAGTCCGAGGCACTGGCCCAAATGCTCCATAGCCCGACTCATCAGTCATTGGCTATTCTCGTCCCAGGTTACATTCCTCCTCCGACTCCTTCGAGTTCGGAGCCAAGGCTTGTTGGAGCCATGACTGTCGGTGCGTCGGATCCGATACCTTCCATTTTGGCTCCGTCGTCTGCTCGGATCCGATACCTTCCATTTTGGCTCCGTCGTCTGCTCCGATCTCCTCTTTGGAGGGATCTCGGCACCGGACTTCCCTCGTCGGCTCCGAGGGGGCGAGTGGCATCGGACCCTTGTCCGACCCCGCTCTCCCTCTCGGGGCTTCGGCGCTGGTGAGTTCGGCTCCGACATCAGCTTCGGAGCCGTCTCTGTCGGTGCTGGGAGGGGTCCTTGTCTCTTCGGAGCGAGGGCCTCGGGCCTTGCCTGACAGGGATGCCTTCGAGGTCATGCGGAGCGTGCTAGAACCAGGTTCTGCCCCTCAGTCGGTTCCCTCAGCCCCTCCATCTACAGTGCCTGCGGTGATTTCTACTCACCCCCTTGTCTCACACCGCAGAGAGCCAACTCCTCAAGATTCCCCATTGGGAATTTCCTCCTCTTCCGAGGTCTCTCCTGAACCTGCAGGAGATCCCCCTAGGAAGAGGCAGTGCAAGAGGAAGCACATTGACTCCCCTGAGTCTATCACCTCTGACACTGACTTAGAGGAATCCGAAGGGTCCCCTCGTTCCCCCTCTGAGGATCTCCTGTGCAGACATCCTTGAAATCCTCAAACAGAGGGGGAATTGGCCAGCCCTTAACCCTTCGGAGGATGAGTCAGTGAATCTTGAGGCGTTTGGTTCTCGCCCTTCTACCTCCTGGGTGTCCCCTCCCTTTGACCCCCTTATGGAAGTGGTGGCAAGGAAGGCTTGGACGGCTCCTGGCTCAGTGGAACCCACCCCGAGGAGACCATCCAAATTTATCACTGCCCCCACAGACACACAGTTTTTATCCAAAAGTGTCCCTGTTGATGCCATGGTGGTGGCTGCGGCCACAAAGAAGGAATTAGCTGATCCTTCGGTTCCTGTCCATCCTCCTAATAAAGAATCTAGGACCATGGACAGGTACGGCAAGCGGATGTTCTCGTCAGCGACCTTTTCAATGCGGTCCCTGAACTACTTATGCCACTTCACCCGTCTCCAAAGAGATTTACTCAAGGATATGGGTGAACTGATGAAGGATCCTACAGCTGAGGGGTTCAAAGACACAATGAACTCCCAGTTGGCAACCCTAAATTCAATCGTGAACTCCTCCATGCGGCTAGTCTCGTACGCAGCAGATGGAGCGAGTAGATCCGCAGGCACAGGAGTTGCCTTACGAAGGCATGCCTGGATGCGGCTATGCAACTTTGCGGACCCTTTCAAGGCGTCCTTCACCAATTCCCCTTTTGATGGATCGTCTTTATTTGGTCCACAGGTGAAGGATACATTGACCAGGTGCGAGGTGGAAGGTAAGACTCTCTCTGCCGTAGGAGTCCGTTTTTCCACCCCTTCTAGACCCTATCCCAAAGGTCAGAGGGGAGGAAAGATGTGGTTCCGAAAACAATTCCAGGGAGTCTCATCTGACGCACAAGGCCGATTTCCCCCTAGAGGCAGAGGGGGCAATAATAATAGACGCTGCCCCAGAGGCAGAGGAGGTCCGCAAAACCAGGGTAGCAGAGAGGTGTTCTGTGACAAACCCTTTCAGCACCCCTGAGGGGCTGCCTGGCTGTCCGCCTTCGGAGGCAGTCGGGGGAAGATTATCGCTGTACCCAGAAGCCTGGCTTTCCCTAACTCAAGACAAATGGGTACAGTCGATCATATCCGAGGGTTACAAAATTCCCTTTATTCATATTCCAACCCAACCAAAAAGATCCCTTCCAGACGTTCCACCCGGTCTAAGGGAAAAAGCAGCATTAGAAGTGTCAAAGCTGCTGTCAAAAAGAGTCATCCAATCAGTCCCAGCAGACCAGCAAGGATCCGGAATCTACTCCAAATTCTTTTTGGTACCAAAAAAAAACAGGGGACTGGAGACCCATTCTGGATCTCAGCCACTTAAACAAGTTTGTCAAAAAAACAAAATTCCGGATGGTCATGCTACAGTCCATCCTACCCTTCTTGGGTCAGGACAATTGGATGTGCTCGATAGATCTTCAGGATGCGTACTATCACATCAAAATGAACCGACGCTCCAGGAGATATCTCCGCTTCAGGCTGGGAGCCAATCACTACCAATTCAGGGCCCTGCCCTTTGGTCTCACTACAGCCCCCCGGGTGTTCACCAAATGCATGGCAGTGATCACGGCTCACTTGAGGCGCCAGGGATTCCAGGTGTTTCCATATCTGGACGATTGGCTCCTTACTGCCACCACCAGACATCACCTTCTCCTATCCAGGGATTTCACCATTCATACCTGTCAAGCTCTAGGCATTTCAATAAATTTAGAAAAATCTGCCTTGTCGGTCTATTACTTTCATAGGCGCCAAATTAGATACACAGACCCTTTCAGCCACACTCACAGAGCAGAGGGTTTTAAACATACGGAACCAAGTATCCCTTCTATCGCAATTAGTCAAAGTCAAAGCCAGACTGGTACTGAAGGTACTAGGACTCATGGCAGCAGCTATTCCCCTTCTCCCCTTAGCTCGCTTTTACATGAGGATCCTCCAATGGATGCTCTTTACCCAATGGTCCTTTCAACGACTCCCAATGTCCCACAGCATTTTGATAGCTCAAGTATGCAAGAATCAACTGTCTTGGTGGGTCACGTCACCTCAACTTCTCCAAGGAAGACCCTTCACTCTCCCCCCTCCAGTTGCCACGTTGACAACAGATGCCTCCCTGATCGTGTGGGGGGGGCATTATCAGGGCAGGACAGTCCAGGGCACGTGGCAACCCTTCGAGTGCCACTTGCACATAAATGTCTTGGAGATGAGAGCAGTGCTTTTAGCGTTGCAAGCCTTTCACGACTCTCTTCCCAAAGGGACTATTGCAATTCAAACGGACAACATGTCCGTGGTGTGGTACATCAACAAACAAGGCGGAACCAGATCATACCCTTTATGTCGAGAAGCACTCAGACTTTGGCAATGGGCGATCTCTTCTCAGCGTTTTCTGATAGCGACGCATATTCCCGGGAAGTCCAACGTCATTGCAGACAAGTTGAGCAGAGCAATTCTCATGCCACACGAGTGGTCTCTAAACAAATCAATTCTAGAAGAGGTATTTCTAAGATGGGGCCATCCTTGCTGCGATCTTTTTGCTACTCCCCAAAACAGCAAGTGTCAAGACTTCTTCACGCTCTTCCCGTTACCAGGCCATCCCACAAGAGACGCTCTAGTCCACGATTGGCCCCGGGGACTTCTGTATGCCTTTCCCCTGATACCTCAACTAATTCAGAAAGCCATCGCCTTGAGAGTGACTATGATCCTCATTGCCCCTTACTGGTCTCGACAGATATGGTTCCCCTTTCTTCATCGCTACCTTTTGGAGCAGCCTTGGCATCTGGACCCAGTACCAGATCTGATTACCCATCAGTCGGGTCAGCTGCACCAATCTCTGTCTTCCCTAAACCTCACAGCGTGGTTTCTCCAATTCCTACCTTAGCCAGGCTTCCATCAATATCTCGCTCGGTTCGAGATATCTTGATAGCCTCTCATAAATCCTCTACCCGGAAGATTTATACTAGTAAATGGAAATGCTTTTCCCTTTGGGCATCATCGAAAAGCATTGATCCTTTTACTGCACCTATCCAGTCTATTTTAGACTTTCTAGCAGAACTTTTTCATTTAGGATCTTCTGCATCAACCATTAGAGTTCAATTGGCTGCCATATCAAATTTTCATGTTGGTGTCTCAGAATCCAGCATCATGGCTCACAAACTCTGTAAAGCCTTCTTAAGAGGTGTATTTCTTCTCAAACCTCCAATCAAAGACCCTCCGCCTCAATGGGATTTAAACTTGGTTCTGGCATCTTTAATTCTTCCCCCCTTCGAACCAGCGAATTAATGTTCTCTGAAATTGCTTTTTTGGAAGACACTTTTTCTGGTAGCTATAACTTCAGCGAAGAGAGTATCAGAACTCCATGCTCTATGCAGTCGCCCTCCTTACTTAGTTTTTCACAAAGACAGGGTATCTCTCCGGACTAATCCATCCTTTTTACCAAAAATTTCTTCTCAAATTAACCTAAACCAGGTTATTGATCTCCCCGTTTTTTTCCCTAACTATTCAAATAGGTCAGAGCAAAAGCTGCATTTTTTGGATGTTCATCGCCAACTGAGATATTACTTAGACAGAACTAAACAACTCAGGAAATCTGATCAATTGTTTCTGTCATATGCAGAAGGAAGATTGGGCCTTCCAGTCACTAAAGTATCTCTATCTAGATGGCTCACCTCTACAATTACTTTTATCTATGAGACCAGACATCAAAAATTACCCTCAAGACCTAGAGCTCATTCAACTAGGGCAATAGCTACATCCATAGCCTTTCAGGACAGGTTGCCAATAGACTTAATTTGTGCAGCAGCCACCTGGGCTTCTCCTCATACATTCATTTCACATTACAATTTGGACATGGTTTCCAGAAGCCGTGCCAATTTTGGTTCCACTGTTCTCAAGAGTCTGTTCCGATAGGCCACCCGGGATAAGGTGCTAGGGGACGCGGTCCCATCCAGCAAGAATGAAGGCGAGATTGACAACTTAACATTAAGAAGTTATGTACCTACCATAACGTTCCATGTTAGTTGTCTTCTTCTCGCCTTCTTTCCCTCCCTCCTTCCCCCAAGCCTGGACAGACCGACCGGAATTCTTTTGTGTTTCTTCCTCTGAAAATTGTTACTCCATTCTTGGAGAATAGTATTGCTTGGTATAGCTACCAAACGAGATCTGAGTAGTTACCGCCTAGCATTGTGGGATATAGGGGAGCCTCGAGCCGGTGGAATTAGCTCTCGAGCTTTTAGTATTGGCCTCAGCTCCGAACCCATCCAGCAAGAAAGAAGGCGAGAAGAAGACAACTAACATGGAACGTTATGGTAGGTACATAACTTCTTATTTAATACTATTGGTCTCCAGTTCTATAACTCTCATTTATCACCTTTTTTCCATATAAATCTAATTGCACCCTTGCACAATTCTGTATATTTAAAACCTTTATCTAACCATTCATTTAATATTCTTATAAACAGTTTTTTTGATCCATTGTCATGTTCTTGTACATCTTGTATTCTGTTCCATCTGGTCCTGCAACAGAATCTAAATTTGCTACATTCAAAACTTGATTTATTTTTTTCTATCTTAAATTTTCTTTCTAAATATTTGTCTTTTATTAGACATTGAACACGCTTTCCATGTTTTACTAATTTTTGTCCTCTGTCCTTCATATAAAATCTTAGTATTTTTCTACCATTTCCAATATTTTTTTCTTGTATATTATTTATTTTATCTATCGAATCTTTTAATTCTTTCATAACACTGATATTCTCTATATTTTACTTAGAAATGGTGCAATTTCTTCTTTCTTTCCTTGCAAAAAGTATCTTTGCTTATACAATAACTTTATTTTTTATTCAGCTCCTGTAACTCTTTTTCTTTTATATAAAAAAGTCATTGTTCCTCCATACAGTCAATAGCATCATTACTTAACGTCTCATATGTCTTATCCACATTTCTTTTCTTTTTCCTGTATCACGTAACATGTTTTAAAATGTATCCACCCATCTGACCAATCTTTATAAAATTCTGTCATTCCAACACGGTCTGTCCATAATTTTATCTGATCCTGTTTGCCTCTGTTACTCCATTTCACCTAATTTATTCTTTTTTAAACTCTTACCTAATTTTATATATTCAGCATTTCCTTTTATCACAATCCAAATTGCCCTATGATCTGAGAAACCAGTCAAAACACCTTCTGGTGTTAAGCTTTCTGATAACAAAGATAATTTATTTCCTTTCTTTCTCCTCTTCTGTAAGTCAGTGCTTTTTGATTCCAAATTCTTAACTGCCCATATTTTGCAATACCCCATGCTAACTTAAGCTTTCTTTTTGAGTTGTCTCAAATTGCTGTTAAATTCCTCTGCTACAGTAATCTCCATATTAATTGCTGCATATTGAATGATGTTTCTAAAGATTTCTTCTCTATTTTTTAGATATACATGCTTAAATAGCACCAATTCTAATAACCTGATTCCTCCACCTTACAACTGCGATTCGACCTGTTGTAACAAAAGTAGTATCTAACACTAATTGTGTCGCTGTGTAAGATAAGAATTCCAGAACATGACTCCTTCCCAAAATTCCAAATTACCTTTTTTTCCACAATACTTCTATTTGATTTCTTTCAACATGGGATAAAAATCTGATATTTTCTGAAGTAATCACATTCCACTTCTGCTTACTGTACCTCTCCAAAATTTGTATTCTCTCTTTTCATACTATTTACATTGACTAGAACGTTACAAGTACTTTTACCTTACTGTAATATACAGTCATCCTTTTCCCTTCTTTTTTTCTTTTTTAAATGCCTCTGTAATCTTCCTTTTCCTTTCCCATACTCTTTTACCAATGGATTTTTTAACTATGTTCCATTAAACCTCATAGGTGTCACTCAACCCTGACTCTTCTTCCTCAGGTCTGTCCATATTTGCATCTTCCTTCATATCAATATTTTGCATCACCTCCTCTCTGTCCATAACATTTATTGCTTATTTTTGTTTCCACTGTTTTTAATTCTTTACAGCTTAATTATTTTTACTTTACTGTTTTGCTATCTCTATTTCCACTTCTGCCTCATTTCCTTTTTCTTCTCACACTCCCCTAAACGCCCGCCTGATTACACTTATGACATTTCAGTTCACAGTTCCTTGCATGTCCTATTTCTCCACATGTAAAACATCTTTTGACACAGTTCTTAATTAAATTATCAGTTTTTCCACACACACAAAAAATGTTTGTCTGTCCCCAATATTTTACCATACCTCTGTCACCTTCAGCATTTATGCTACTTAGAATATGCACAATAGTCTCATTGTCTAATTTTAAAATCTGATTGCAGTCCCACACCCCATTCCGCAAACCTCTTATATACTTTAGACAAACTCAATTCATTTTTGCATAATTTTAATAAATGTCCTTTCAAAGTCTCTCTTTCTACTTCATTCCTAAATTGAATGTTAATTTTCTTAGTTTCCATGCAAAAGGGCTTACACACATGGAAATTCCATGAAGAGCAGTCTTTCTTTTTTCTTCTACAAGGAATTATTTCAATATCTGCCCAGTCTGGAAAATAATGTCACAAAAAGTCTCTCTTAATATGAATAAATGTTCTTACCTCATTAGGTTTAATTTCTAGTGCTGTAATGTCTTTGTCCTCTATCTTGTATCTATCCATCCAGCTCTGATTCTTCCTTTTTCTTAATCTGTACTTTAAAAAGTCTCTCTCTTTTTTTTCTTAAACTGTTGTCTTCTTCTTTCATGCTTTCCTTCCCCACATCTCTGCATATGATTGTTTTCAGCATCATCTTCCTTCTGAGTCTTTTCCGTCAGCTCTCCCCATGACATGTCTTTGCCACACACTGGTTCACTCATGTTGACTAAATCCATCAATAAATATTCTGCAACCCTCCTGACTGGAGGGTTGTAACAACACATTATTGTGTTGTAACCTCCTCGTCTAAGAGGTTTTGCTGAAACAAGTAATCTAATTCCATTATCCAAGGTTCTGTCTCCATAAGCTGCCCTTGAAAAGCCCATCTATCTTTTCCGATTCCTTCACCATGCTTTCATTTTTAACTGATGTCTCCTCAAATCCCCCTACCTTGTTTGATAATCCACTGCTTCTGCTGTTTGACTAGCAGCACCATAAACACTTCTATCCTCCGCACATTCCTTTCCTCCTCCCATATTCATGAATCTCTCTCTCCCTGCTTCTCCAAGCTGTCTCTTTGCTTGAAAAAGATGCAAGTGCCACAATGAATTATGTCCCCATACAAAGAGATTAGGGGGAAGTTGTCCTGGCCAAAGCTGCCCTAGCAGTACAAGTACTTCCTTGCCTCTCCACTGAAAAGAGTTCACTTAACCTAATGAGACCAATCTGCTTAGCAAAGGATAAATAAGTAAAATTTGTACTCTTGTGTGCACATTCAAGCTCAGGTTCTACCTGAAGAGGCTGCGTCTCTTCTGGAAGACTAATATGACAAATTCAAGTGCATGCATTACATGTGTGTGGACGTGACAAGTCATTTTCAAGATTTTGTAGTAGGGTAAATGTGATGTGAGCTTTTTTAACCACAAGCATACAAAACTGACTCCTTTTCCAAGCATTTTTCTTGGTGTGCTTTGTAAGTAGTCATCTACCATAAGAGAAAGTATTGCATTTTTTAAACACCTTTATTAAATTATCACTTATGACATTGAAAAGCCTACATTAACACAAAAGAAACCATATTAACACGTCTTCCATTTACTTACATTAAACATCACATATCGCTTCTTTTTTAATCATCAATGCAGCATTGCATAAACTACTGAATTCTTGCCTTCCCTTAAACCTCAGTCCTTCTCCTGGACACCATTTTGCATGTATTGTTCTCACAATTTCCATTTATTTCTTTCTTTGTAATGTGCTACTTCCCTTTTCTAAAGATCACTATTCAGTTATTTTATTCAGTACAACTACAGTTGATTTAGATTTTGGTTTCCATTTTCTGGTAATTCTGTTTTTTGGCAGCCACCAGAATTAAACTTACCATATCTAGGCAATTCTGATCCTTTGTCCCAGTTCAAAGAAAGTCCTATCTTTAGTCATATCTTTAGCTATAGCCGTTTGCTCATCCAATATTTTTGACATATGTCCTCTGTAGGGAGTTTTTAAAGTCTGCATACTAATTACACTCCCAAAATTCATGTTCCCTTCTCAGTTACCTCCAACATTTGCTGTCTACTGGAGGAAAATTTCAACTCTGCATTTGGGTATAAAAATACCTATCCAAACAATTACAAGCAAAGATCTGAAACATTCTGGACTTGCATAGTTGGAAGCCATACATGCATCTTGCTTTTCCAGTTTATCTTCCCAATCTTTTCTAGCCTCTGATCCTTATGGTTATTATACAGTGTTTTATATGCCCTAATTGTTCCTTTTTAACATCTTCTGTTTTAGATTCGAGTAAAAACCCCACCAGAGTAGGCCTTTTACTTAAAGGACAGCAATGGGATTCTGTTATTAAATGCTCAACTTCTCTGTCCATTTTCTTCCTTTTTACTGTCCCCGTTCCTGCTATGAATAAACAGTACAGCATTTAAAATATTTCAAAAACAATACAGCATTTAAAACATTGTAAATCGACTGTTTCTGTCTACTAGAAGAGTATCTTACAGTACTGTGGTAGTTTCACTTTCAAAAAACTTTTTCCTGCCCTGAAAAACCTTGCTGCAGTCTCCAATTCATTGATGTCATCAAGGCCAATGAATACAGGTAGTTTTCTGGCCAATTCCCTCCCCAAACTGACATTGCCATGACCATACTAAAAACCCACCATGCTGTGATGTCACAGCTCCCTGGTCCTTCCCCTACCCATATAGAAAGCAAAGGCTAGAACAAGGAAACAGTATACGAGTCAAGTCTCCTGCTGTGAACTGTCAATCACAGTATGTAACAGCTCAAATTACCCTTAGCACTTTGACAGCTAGGGAAGTTGGGTGTGAAGGGGATTGGAGATGAGTCAAACTAGCACAATTCAGGCTTCGCAAAAGACTGCAATTTAGCCATTCTAAAAAGAAGCAGCAGTAAAAAGCACTTTGGAAGTATTTTCTGTGGCATTTGCATGGTTTGTGTTTTAAGTGGTCATTGAATGGCATGAAATGTTACTTAAAACTGAAAGACAGCAGTGTATGCATGAAAAATCAATGCAGTGACAGGAGCTTTAGGAAGAGAGAGGCCTGTGTGATGTAATTTTTTTACAGACAAGCACTGCATTGTGGGATACCTAGAGGCAGAGTAAACGATCAGAATTACTTCAAGATGCCAGACCTCATGTGGTCAGACTCAGAAATAACATATAACAATATTTAAAAGCCTGTAAATAGTCCCAGAGTGGTCTTAAAATGTAGGAAACACCAAACCATGATGAAATAAACATGTTTTTTTTTTTTTTTTTTTTTGAGTCTGTGGGTGCTGTTCTCCTTTACGATTCTCCTAACCCTTTCTCTTTGCCTATACTCTTATCAGTCACTGGTAGGGAAGGCAGTCTCAAGCCTGCGGTACAAACGTTGTCTTGGCCTCATCCTGCACTATTACCTTCATATGCCAGTTTTCTCCAGTAAGTTCCAGCCCCTTCTTGCCTATTTTCAGTACCCCTACTTAGGCGATTTTGCCAGTGGAGCTAACTACATTCTCCATTTCCGTGTTGGCTTAGTTCTTAGAATTTTTTCTTTGTGAATATAATGTTCTGTATAAAGGTTATTCTTCTTAAGAATCTGCATAGAAAATCCAACTCTCTCAATCATCCCTTTTCATTTTTAACTTCCTGCTTGTGCTATGTATATGAGCCTTAACTTTGTAGCTGTGAAGTATCCCATCAAATCAATTAATCCTAAGTTAACTTGTTCTTTTGGAAGGATCAACTTATCCCACTTGACTCTTGCCTTATTCTCCTCCCAGATAAATTCCTTCAACTTTTTATTATTGTCCACAACTTCTGCGGTTGTTAAAAATATACCTCACCCATGTACAACATAAAAGGGACTAAGAAGTTTTCAGTATGTATATTACTAGCAAGATCCTTAAAAAAAAAAAAAAAAAAAACAAAAAAAAAACATCCAGTTTCTGTATTGTCTTTTTAGTTTCTTCTCGCATATCCTTAACTGCCATAACAGTTAAACCCATACTTTAATTACTTCATCTTATCATAGCTTGTGTGTGGATATTGCTGAACCAGTTTGTGTAAGTACACAATTTATGACTGTAATCTTTGTTTTATCTGTATTAGTTTTATATCCTGAAAAGACTTGAAACTGTTTCAGAATGTTCCCCAATACCAATAAAATCCTTTTATGGATTTATCAGGTACAAAATCTGCATATAAACCCAAATGTTCTTGATTACTATACACATTATATGCTTGCATTTCTGAGTCCCTTATTTTCTTCTCCAGTGACTGTAAATGTAAAGCAAATAACAAAGGGGAAAGAGAACATCCCTGCCTATTTCCTGTCTTCAAACACAAGTTATCAGGGAGGAACCCCCTCATTTTAGTTCTTTCCACCATTCCTTCATATATACTCTTAATCCCAGTTTACTCTAAGTGCTTTCTCTGCAGCAAAAGCTACCAACAACAGCACTGTGTTCTTACACTCTACTTCCCTCTGGATCATCATTGTTGTCAAAAGTTTGCCTCCCCTCCAAAAATTATATTGATCTAGATCAATCAATTTTTGCAACGCCTTCACCATTCTTTTATCTTTTATAGTCATGGTTTAAAATTAAAATGGGTCTATATGAAGCTGGGTCTGATGAGCCTGTAATATCCTTGGGTAATACAGGAAGCCCTTGGGTAATACAGCCACTACAGCTTTCTTCCAAGATGTTGGTGCTTCCTCTCCGTTTAAAATACTGAATACTGTTAAAATCTTCCAGATCTCTATCACATTCTTCTATTTTAACTTCCAAACTTCCATATGGGTACCATCTATTCCTGTAAACACATAATTTTTATCTTATACTCTTTCATATCTTAGTTGTTGAGCCTCATCTACCTTGAACTTTGGCATAAGTAAGTCTTCCATAAATATTTCCATATTTCTGTACTTCATACAAATTTTCATAAAATTTCTGAAATGACTTTAAAACCTGTAAAGGATCTATGGTTGATTTTCTTGTAGGCTTCCTAAGTTTGGCGACAGCTGTTAATCTCTGCTGCCTAAGTCATTGTACTAAAGGTTTCTGTGGTCTGGAGTTATCAGAAAATAGTTGCTTAATGGTAATTTTTCTAAACTCTTGTATGTTATTTAGAATACCCCGTATTTTCTCTTTAATATTCTGCATTTGCGCCTTTTCTTGTTCCATGAGATTTCTCGTATTCTGCATTACATTTACATTTGTTATTCCCTCTAATTCATATTACTTCTTAGCCATATCTCTTTTTCTTTAAGTTCTACCCTGTTTTTAAACTCCAATTTCCCTTTATCCCACTCACTAGCTGTAACTTCTGAAGACATTTCTGTCTTCTTTTGTAACTCTCAAATAATTTCCACTACCATTTCCTTAAATAAGTGTCTTAATTAGGATGAGAAAGTGCATGCATCTCTTTTTTTGCTTCATTACTCTGCATTTTTATCTTGTTTTTTTATTAGTGCGTGATCTGAATTGGTTATTGGATGCATGTCAGTGCTTTCAATTAAATGCACATGTTCCTGTGAAATATAATTTGTTGAGTATAGCCCAGTTATTGTATCATGGGGATTAATATGTGCATTCTGTCAACAGTTCCTACTGTTTAATTTACATTTTCCATGTGAAATATTTTCATAAATTTCTTCAGAAATTTACCATCTTTTGCTATATTTTCCCTTCTGAGGCCCCTGATACGTCCTTACTGTTCAAGTTCCGGTCCTCACCTGTAAGTAATATTCACCTACTGATTTTTCACAAAATTTTCTTAAGCTCCAAAATAGCTGCTGTTGATGGAGTATAAATGTACAAAGCAGCATAACCCTCCTCCCTTGCCAGTAGCCCCTTACTTCCAAAACTGTACCATTGTTTTTATTTCCTTTCTGTCACTATTCGAGCCCTTCTGTCAGTTAGTATTACTACTCCCCTTTTCCTTTGTCCTTGATATTCTGTTGGATGTCCATGATAACATCTTTTCTTTGAAAAGAAATAAGCAAGTGAATTTGGCAAATGTGTCTCCTGCAAAATTGGTGTTTTCTAATATACTTCAATACTCCTTCCTTTTTGTCTGTGCCTGTAAGGCCATTTATGTTCCAAGATAATATGGATAGCACAGCCATTATTCCCACCTGTTAAACTTGACAGGTTTTTGAATGCATCTTTACAACGTTTGTGTTACATACACACACTAAAGTTGGCAGGCTGATCTCTTGTAGTTTTCTTATCTCCTTTTAAACCTATGACACATTTTTCAAGGATTTTTGTTTTAATGAAAACCTTCCAACAGCAACAAAAAAAATACATTTTGAAAATATCCTCATTCCATTTTAATATGGAACAAACACAACTATATATTTTCAAAAAATTAAGTTTAGCTCTCCAGATGGGAACAGTTGTCCCAAATTGACAGCTACACCCACAGGCATCACCTCACCTAAAATTAAGGTTATCCATTGCTAAAGTGCATGCTACAACTTGTGTTCCCACTTAACACTGATTGCTGTATGTTCTTTTCTTGTCCCTCTTCCAGTCCCAGATATGAAAAACAGCTTGTATGATTTCAGAAAACATTGATGTTTCTCCTTGAGAAAAAGTGCACAGGCTGTCTTTTTAAATAAAGTTAAATATACATTGTACTTTTAAATGCATTAAATTATTAAGGCTGCTAATGAGGCTGCTGTCTTATTCACTTTCCATAATTTGCTGTTGTGCCTTTAAATTTTGCATTTTCCTTGGCAAAGAATGCTCAGAACTCGATTAATTGCTTGCACTTGCAAGACAGATCAACTCTATAGAAATATGCTCTGCAGTGAATCTGTAATTTCAGCCAGAACAGAACGTACAGCTTTTTTCAGCTCCAGACTTTGACTTCCACTAAGCATTTGCTAATGGGGGAAAAAAAGCTAATAAATATCTTTATAGTTGTAAGAAATTTTGTATTTTTCATGTCTTTCTTCATTTTCTTATTTTTGAAGCCTGCTTTTTTACAAAAAAAAAAAAAAACTTGTAGCTTAAGCCAAAGGCATTAATCTAGACTTTTACCCTTGTAAAAATAAGAGGATAACTTAATTCTAGATATTCATAATCTGTCCAATTTCCACCCCACCTCCAATCCACCAGCCTAAGATCACATCATATTAATTAGCATTGTTATTCCTCTTTCGGCTTTTCCCGGTTAGGGGTCGCCACAGCGGAACTCCCGGCCGCTAATTATTGGCAGTAGATTTTTACGTTGCCGAGGTGCCAGCTCAATGCCCAACCTTCAACGAAGGCACGTGCATTCTACGCATGTATTTCGAATGCCACTCTACCATATGAATTAGCATTAATCTTCCTTTTGTCCAGCCTTTCTTCTTTTCTTATAGTAAGGTCTATATTTCTTGCAACTAAAAAAAAAAAAAAAAATGCATGCGTATTTTAATAACTTTAATACACACAGCAGTCACTGAAAATGCTTCCCCATATTTAAAATATGGCTATGTGCTACACAAAGCTGCTTTGCTGTGTATAACATGGTTTATATCATGAAATGTATATATATACTAAGAATATAAGAATAAAAATTGTTCTTGGTTACTTTTACCCCTTTTTAGTAGTGTCCTTTAATGCATAAAATGGGGGTATATACTTTACAGTCCAACAAGTTTAACAAAGTCAACAAAAGTCCATTCTTCTTCAGCCACTTTTTCTTTCAAAACCATATTTTACAAATATGTTTGATGCATTGTATTTTCTCATTTATTCGCTAATTCTAGTGTTGCTGGTTTTCTTCCTGTTCATGTCTGTCTTCCAACACCAGACTCTGGTTATTACACAAGGTACTCCTGTCTATCAAGCATTTTCCTTTGGACCATTGGAAAAGGTTTCACCTGCAGAGTTTCTCTTTGAACTTTATTGTGAGAAAAATTTGACAGAAATCTCCTTTTGCTTGCTGGCTAACTTTTTGTTGGATAAAATTTATTTCCTCTGTTGCCTATTTTGCATCAGAAAATTACTTTGGTCCTCCAGGAAAAAAATAAAAAAACTCTTGATACCTGAGTACAGCAGCTTGAATCTCTCGCCTGCCTCTCAGCATTCCCTGATTGCTGGGATATATGTGTTGCTCTTCTGCGTGGTGTACAATGAATAATCATCATTCTGCTGTATACAGTTTTTAATACTTTGCACTTCTGCACAGTTTTGTCTGGATCAACTCTTTCTGCTGGTATGATTGCATCTTTGCTAATACAGGTCTTCACTGTTTTCTCATGGTCGAATTTAGTGTGTACCTAAGGTGTGCCCTATCAGTTAAATCCCGCTGTGGAACACCGGTCCATTTGCTTATTTGTGCTATCGTAAAATTAATAGTTTTTCTTCCATTTACTCTGGTACAGCAAAAAATGTCAGGTTTTCTTTGCATGCTCTGTCTTCTTAATGATTTTTTGAAAATGCTCTTCTTTTGATGCCTCATACTCCGCCAGCTTTTTCTTCATTTCAACGTCTGATTTTTGCATTTTTCAGTTAATCTTAACAGTTAGTTAAAGCTTCTTCTGTTAATCCTAGACTTATGCTATTTGAGTTGATAAATTCCTTCATTGTTTTATTTTAATCGTATCCGACTACATTTGATTTTTTTTCCCTCTAAATTACTGGAAGCTGTCTCTTGAACCAGAGCTGAAGCTTAAACCGCTTTTTGCTGAACAGGTGCAGAATCCTTCCCACACAGTGTTTTCCCCCTTTTCTGGTTGATTTTCTTTCAGGTTTTCCAGATTTTCTTTGCTGGCATCTCGTCACTTTACTTACTAGTCAGTAACTGAATTTTACCTAAAACAGTTTGATATTTTTTTCAGTTTGTTTTCACACTGGGAAAGGTGAAGTTTAGTTGATCATTGTGCATCCATCTTCGAAATCCAGAAGACACTGCATTTTAAGCATCCATTTAAAGGTGTTGATGTGGTGCAGAGCCATATTTTTGGTGCAAGACTACAGTAGGATAATTAAGCTTGTTAGGGACATTAGCTCAGCAAGTTGTTACTAGTGCTTTGGCTTTCCACAACCTGAAAAAAGGTACTTAATCATTTAGGTCAGTTTTGTGGTTGTGTTTAATTCTGGAAATTCTAAGGAGTTAGACCAAAATATTTGCTTTTCTTATGTTTTTATGCTTTGCTTTTTAAGATACTTGGTATACTGTAAGTGTTTAAAAGATAGCTTGGTGTTTTTTAACATCCTTTTGATTTGCCACTTTTTTGTTATTGTTTGTTGGAGAATCATCATGGCGTCTAACTTTTTTTTTTTTTTTTAAGGGTCAGACAGCCTTTGATGTAGCAGATGAAGATATTCTTGGGTACCTAGAAGAATTACAAAAGAAACAAAATGTAGTAAGTATTCAAATTTATATTTAAAGCAAATTTGTTAGGTGCACCATAGAAGTAAATGTCAGCAAAAACTGATACATCTTTTAGGTAGCACTCATTTTAGGTAGCACTCATTTTGTTATATGTATATGTATATATATATATATATATATATATATATATATATATATATATATAATTATTATTATTTTTTTTTTAATTTGGGGGTACATTTAAACATGCCTATATTGCAGAAAGTCTCTCTGAATTACTTGACCTTGAAATTGTTCTGCTGACTCAATTAGTAAATTTGAAATGCTGAATATGTCAATAAATGGGAACTCTCTTGATCGTTTGCATGGCAAAACAGCTCAAATAATTTAAGGACAGTTTCATGATTAATACTGCATGAGATAGTTGTGTAATTTGCCGAACAGTGTTTTTCCCTCTGTTGTGAACTGGACTTTTTATTTATTTTTTTCCTGGGTGTGTTGCCTTATGAAAGCAAGCCTTGAAGGTTGCAATTAGATTGTGAAGGCTACTTTGGACTATGTGCCTCACTTCAGAATAACAAGGATTAGTCCAGGTAAAAATCACTTTAACTAGAAGATGTAGGAGGCTCTGTGTTGCTCTCTGATACCCTCTCTCTGGGAGGAATAAAGATGCCTTGTTGATGCTTCAAGTAGTTTATTCAGTTAAGTAGGTAGATGGGCAAGTGTTGTTTGGCTTGGGTAACCCAACAGTTTGGAATACTGCAACAGTAATTGTTTGGTTACACAGCTGTACTTTTTCATTAATAAACATTTCAGCTTTTACTACAGGCTTGAAAACATTTATTGTACTAATTGCAATAGGGTAACACCACAGCATCTTCAAAATCTGTAGCAGTTCTAGTCACAAGTAAGGGTACATTTTTATCATATTTCAAAATCTTTTTGTATGCAGTTTTTGCTTCAGACTCTGTATTTAAATCTCCTTTGCACTGCCATTCCTCCTCAAGCAGCACTTGTTTAAATGTCAACACATGCTAATATAATCTAAAACCAAGAAAATGTTAACAGGCATCTAAAATATTTTCATTTGAGTCTATTTAAAATAAAACCCTTCACCCAAAATGTTATTGACCATTTAAAAAAATAACTGCTATCACCAAAAAAGTTCCTAATTTGATTCATACTGTTCATAGTAGTTTCTTACATAGTTGTCATGTATTCAGTGTGTTAACTCTCTTTTTCTACTGCGTCTATAGACATTTATTTAAACTCCGTAAAGCCCCCTTTCATCATCTTTCTGTTTTGGTAGTTTTTAAAAATTCACTCTTGGTACAAGTCAAGTACTATCCTAACCTAATTACACATGGTTAAACCCTGCCATTTGGAAGCAATTTGTTCAACTAGAATAGGAAGTCAGCCAGAGGAGGAAACATGCTTATGTGAAAATTGACTTTTAGGGCTTACTGGGTAAAGAGCACAGGTATCCTGTTGCTTACCCCCACTTACCAGTACTCTCTTATGCAGATGTTCTTCCTCATCACTGGTGTAGTGTTCATTACCACTGGGAAATTCTGCTAAGGATAACCAAATGTCTGGCCAGTATAGCAAAGCCTTTACATCTTTCAAATGCCGTACGTCAGATGTATGTGCTACTCCAAGGTATAAGGTACATGTCTACTCCACTGAACTTTTTTGCTGTCAGTCCGAATGCTACCTTGAATTAGGTCTGCAAGATGTAGGCTGAGTTGGTTTGGCTATTGCGCCTGCTAAAGATAAGTGCCACTTGTGGTCTCTTCTTTCCTTTTTTTTTTTCCTTTTAGTTTACCTTTCCCATGTCATCCAGGAAGGAGAAATGTGAGTGTGGGAAGCAGATTCCTCAAAAAGGTAGACAAGAGTAGTGCCTTTTTTGTTTGAGGGCTTTGCA
Organism: Protopterus annectens; assembly: GCF_019279795.1. Taxonomy (NCBI): domain Eukaryota; kingdom Metazoa; phylum Chordata; order Ceratodontiformes; family Protopteridae; genus Protopterus; species Protopterus annectens. The sequence continues at coordinate 454,838,032 of NC_056745.1, forward strand.
TGGCCATATTCAGAGAGATATATTAGGTGTTTGTCCCCAAGACTCTCCACAGTCATCTGTCATCACTTTACATTTACTTAGCTGGCATCTAAAACTATTAGCCCCAGAGTACCATGACCTCTGATTCCACCCACCCTTGTTGTTCAGTCTTCGCTTATGAAAAAAAGCCAAAAAGGCGCACACTGACTCTCCTGCTGTCCAGCCTCCTGCGGACATCTTTGTCAACTTGAATGAAGAGCCCGAGAACCGTTTGGTGCCTAAGTCAACTTCCTCTCTCGACCAGTTGGAGGTCAACATGGGGCTGATTACCCGCACATCCGCCGAGGCTGTTCCAATGTCTTCTGCAAATGTGAAGGGGGAAATTATGGCTGATTGTGTAAGAGCGGCCCAAGGAGATTCCACAAACTCTTGATAAGGAAATGGTGTCTGGTACCCTCATTTAATCTACACATGGGTCTGAACCTCTTAGCTTTGTTGAACATCAGCTTTTTTTTAATAAAAAGAAGCAGACCAGGCATATTGCCCCTGCTGCTAATGATCCATACAAGGAATGGCAGGATTTTACTCTGGCTTTTCAATGGCCTTATGACCTTAAAGCCCCCTCAAGTATTGTCTGTTACTACTCTGTTCCCTGATTGTCTAATCCTTCCAGACTTCCTAGGGAATCTCATTGCTCTGAATAAGAGTAGGATTTAGACTCTAGTCTGGTGAGGACTCACTGGAGTACTCTTCTGAAATCCACTCTCCTTGTTTTGTGGTATGAAGAAGAGGATTGCTTTTTCCTGATTCCCCTGTGGAGGAATTTTCTTTTGGGGATGTTGTGGTTCATATGATGAAACACTAAGTGGGATTGTTACCATAGTTCTGGCATTCAGAAGAGGTACTGTGAACTCTTGCAAATAGATTCTCCTAGACCTTCTGCTGTCCCTCCAATTGTTGATGTCCTTTTGGACACTTTCTCTTCGGCTTCTCAGGCCTATGACTCCCAGCATCTGCCCTTAAAAAGCCTGACAGGGTCTGTAAAGTTCCTGAAGCTGAAAGGAATTTTGTATAAATGTCCTTCCTCTAATCTGGCTGTTTATCAGTAGCCACTAAAATATCTAAATTGCTATTCTCTAAGTTTTTACTTTCTGATAAGGACAGTTATGCTATGGAAAGATGTAGAAAAACTGTACATTTCTGCTGCCTAGCTTTCAGGATCATTAACTACAAGACTCATTTGAATTGGTATGTTCTGGCTGTTTTTTCTAAGCTTAAGGGAAGTTTGACTGATGTGCCAAAGATTTATGCCATTTCCGTTTGAGTTCTGACTCTCAAGTGGCTTGTCATTCTATTAAATTTAGCTATGATGCTGCTGATGTCTCTTCTCTGGCTGCTGCTTCTAGGTCTGTGTGAGGAGGTACTCTTGGTTGCATGTGCATACTCTTCCTGAGGACATCAAGGCTAAATTACTGGATTCTCCTTTGGAAAATCAGTCTCTGTTTGGTACAGCAGCTGCTGAGCAGTTTAAGACCATACAAGACATGGGTAAAGTTGTGCAGGATCTGAAACAAATCTTTCTCCTTTTCCTAAATTTCAGAGAAATTATCCACCTAAGCCTTCCTTTGTCTGTAGATGACCTAGAGAGCATTTTATAGGTAAATGGGCTTCCAAGAGAGTTTTTCCTAGCCTTCTAAGGATACTAAGGGTCAAAAGCCTACTTTCCCTGACAAATCAGCTTCCATTTGACATTCATCTGCTTCTGTCCCTTGGCTAGATTAATCTGTCCCTCCTGTTGACACTGTCTTTCCCTATCTGGCTTCAAATCACCACAGATTCTTGGGTGCTATCCAAAATGGTTATTTAGTGGTTTGGAAGTCCCATTAGCCCCCCCCCTCCCATTCTCAGGTCTTCCTCAACCCCCCTCCTTTGTCAGCTGCCTCATTTTTCTTTAGTTCTTTAGGATGTTCTGGTATAGGGGACCATCCAGCTTGTTCCCCCTTCACTTCAGGGCAGGGGTTTTTATTCCAGGATATTTGTTCAGAAGGAAGATGGGGTCTTGGAGGCCCATTCTAGATCTCTCTCCTCAACGCTTTTCTAAAAGTTCTCTCCTTCAGGATGTTGTCTCTCCAGATGCTGTTTTCTTTGTTGGCTTCCCCAAGCTTTTCTTGAATCCTTGGATGTCAAATGTTCTTATTCATCCTCTCTTTTGGAAGTTTTTATGTTTGTTTTCTTCTTTGCATTATCAGATGTGATGTTGTCCTGTCTCAACTTCATTCTTACTAGGTTGAGTTCTGATCCGATCCTCATCAGCCTTTATATTCAAGCTCGAGGTCTTCTGCCAGCCCGCAGCTAAACCCTATCCCAGCATGCACTCGAACCTTTCCCAGAGCTCGTTTGCCACTAAACAAGAATGGGTGCTTATCTGCTAGCTCTGGCTAAGTATTACCTTTATTTCTTGTTCACTCTTTAGAAAAGTGACCTTTTTTTTTTTTTTTACTATTTAATCTTATATTGTCATTACTTGTGCAAGTCTCTTTCCGCTTCTGTGGCTGTTTTTTACTATTGACCGCCGTCTTTCGTTTTGGCCTTGTCCCTTTTCCAGCTTCCTTTTAACTGTTAAATAGCCCATTTAAGTTGGAGGGCTCTTATTCTTTCCTTGTATTTCTTTCCTGATGCCTTTTAAATACAGTTCATTTTAGTTAGGGAACTGTTTTCTTCTCAGCCTGTTTAAGTTAGAGGACATTTTCTAAACTTTTTCTGTCTCCCAGGCATAGCCCATTTAAGTTAGATGGCTGTACCTCCCCCTATTTCCTCTTTCTAGTTGAGGGTCTAGCTTCAGAAGAAAAAAAAAGTTTTCTGTTTTTTCTGTCCAGTTTGTTTCCTGTTTTTTTTTTTTTTTCTGTGGGGACTGGAGACCAGTTCTGGATTTCAGCAACCAGTATTAAGATATGTGGTCCCACGAAGAAGCTGAGATGCATATCAGTGTCCTGGAGATGAGAGCAGTCCTCCTAGAGTTGCAGGCCTTTCAAGACGTTCTTCCATCCAGGACAGTTGCCATTCAGAAGGACAGTGTCATTGGTCTGGTACATGAACAAATGGGTGAACCACCTCGTACCCGCTTTGTCAAGAACTAAGAGTGTGGCATTGGGCGATGTCTTCCAATCTCTCTTGAATAACAACGCACATTCAGAGGAAATCCAATGTGATTGCAGACAAACTAAGTAGGTCCATTCTGATGCCTCACAAATGGTCTCTGTGTCAAGGTGACAGAGAAAATTTTCCATTGGTGGGTCAGCCATACTGCAACCTACTCTCTTTTTCCCTCAACAAGTTTATCATGTTCTTTGCCCTGATCCCTTCAATGGGGGTGTTACTGAGAGATGCTCTAATATACAATTGACCCTCAGGCCTCCTTTGTACTTGTCCACCATTACCTCTCATTCCCAAATTTCTACAGAAAGCAGTTTGGTTGAAGAGCACAGTTATCCTCATTGCAACATTATGGCCTTGTTGGATTTGGTTCCTTTTCCTCTGAACGCACCATCATCCACCCTGGATTCTGGCCAACTCCAGACCTTCTGTCTCACCTGATGAGTATGACTCACCCAGACTTAACAGGCCTCAAACTAACCACATGTTTTCTCCAATTTCATTATTTGCTAGACAGCCCAGGTGCTCCTGTCTGGTCCATCATATCTTCTCAAAAAGCTTCTACTAGAAAGGTTTGCAAGAGTAAATGGAAAAGATTTGTTTTCTGGGCCCTTAGCAAAGTTCTGGATCCTTTTTCAGCACCGGTGCTATCTGTCCTCGAATTTTTAGGTTCAGCTCTCAATGAAGAGGCTAGCTTCACAACTGTTAAAGTTCAGTTGGCTGCCATTTCTAATTTCCACCTGGGTGAAAAACTCTACCCGAGCCCCTTCTAAATTATGCAAGGCTTTTTTCATGAGAACTTTTTTGCTTAGACCACCTAAAAGATCCTACTTCTTCTTGGGATTTAACTGTCATGGTTTAGGCTTTAACACATTCCCCCTTTGAACCTTCAGCCAAAGCAGATCTTAAATTTGTTTTAGAATACCATTTTCTGGTTGCTGTCACATCAGCTAGATAAGTTTCTGAACTCCAGGCTCTATCTTCTAAACCTCCTTACCTTGTTTTTTTTTACAAAGACAGGGTGTCGTTGAGAAAAAAATCCATCCTAAGGTTGCTTCTGATTCCAACATAAACCAGGTCATTAATCTGCCAGTTTTCTTTCCCAGTTTTTCAAATAAGGGGAGTATATGCTATACCTTTTTGATATGCATAGACAACTTCATTTTTACCTTCATAAACGCTAAAACTTCAGGAAATCTGACAAGTTATCCATTTCCTTTCCTCCTAACGGACTGAGCAAACCAGTAGCCAAAGTTACGTTGGCCAAATGGTTAACTGAATGTATCTCCATTGTTTATGGTAAGAAAGTTTTATCATTCCATGAGGTCTGTGGAAGTTTCTTCAGCCTTTTGGCCAAGGGCTTCCTTAGATGACATTTGTGCTAGTACATCTTGCTCTAATTCTTATACCTACATTGCTCATTACAAATTAGATATGATTTCCAGGAACAGAGTGGCCTTTGGCTCAAGCGTGTTCTGGAATATCCTTCCATGGGGTCTCCCAAGGTTACAGTAGCAGGGACTATGTCCCATCAGTTGAGGAATGAGTGAAAAGGACAATACTGGATAAAATTCTCATCACAACATTCAGTCTGTGTTGTCCATTTTGATTTTTCCTCAACTTTCTGCCCCCCCCCCCTTATGCTTCTGGAAAGATCTAAGAGTTTTACAGTAACCTCTGTTCCTTGTTGAGCTCCAGTTTTCTTTTTCCTTTATTAATTTATATAATAAGTTGTCCCTTGATATGTACGGGTGGCAAACTTGATCTGAGGTATGTTAGGTTGGCGGGATGTTAGTGGTAAAGGGAGGAGCTCGAGAGTTATGGATATGATGATGTGGTAGAAGCAGCAGAGTCTGGTTCGAGTATTGGATCCAAACCCATCAGTTGAGGAAGAATGAAAATGGACAGCACAGATGGAACACTATCGTGAGTGCATAACTTTTTTTTTTTTTTAAGTTTAGATTTAAGTTATGAACTTGGTTGTAAATTATATGTTTATCTTGAATGTTGTAATTTTTGAGAATGTAAGTAGATGTCACTGAAGCTGTCTGGAAGGATACCTGCTATCCTAGTTTTGTTGTGTTTAATAAGAATCCAGTCTAAGCTTCATTGCCTACCAGTGTGTTTGTGGACTCTACTGATGTAATTAACTGGGTAAAGCCAAGTTGGTTTACGGAATCAGACTGGATATGGCTATGGATAAGCTGCCTGTCTGTGTTTTACAGTGGATATAAAAAGTGTACACACCCTTATTAAAATGCCAAGTTTTTGTGGTATAGAAAAATGAGACCACAATAATTAATTTCAAAACTTTTCCCATCTTTCATGTCATCTATAACCTGTACATTTCAATTGAAAAACAAATCTGTTAGGGGGAAAAATATAAAAAATAAACGTACATTAAACTGGATAAGTGTGCACACCCTTAAACTAATACTTTGTTGAAGCAGCTTTTGATTGAATTGCAGCATTCCGTCTTCTTGGGTAGGTGTCTATCATCATAGCTGGGCCATTCCAAAACTTTAATTTTCTTCTGGTGAAGCCATTCTTTTGTTGTCTTGAATGTATGCTTGGGGTCATTGTTGTGTTGAAAGGTGAAATTCCTCTTCATCTTTCTAGCAGACGCCTGAAGGTTGTGGGCCAAAAGTGACTGGTATTTGGAACTGTCCTTAGTTCCACCTTGACTAAAGCCCCAGTTCCAGCTGAAGAAAAGCAACCCCAAAGCATGATACTGCCACCACCATGCTTCACCGTGGGGATGTTGTTCTTTTGGTGATGCGAAGTGTTGTTTTTGCTCCAAATGTACCTTTTGGAATTGTGGCTAAAAAGGTCAACCTTGATCTCATCAGACCATAACACATTTTCCCACAAGCTTTTGGGAGACTTGATGTATTGTTTTGCAAATTTTAGCCGAGCCTGGATGTCTTTTGTGTAAGAAAAGGCTTGAGAATACAGGAGATTGTTGTTACATGTAGTACACAACCAGTACTTGCCAGAAATTCCTGCAACTCCTTCATTGTTGCTGTAGGTCTCTTGGCAGCCTCCCTGACCAGTTTTAATCTTGTCTTTTCATCGATTTTGGAGGGACGTCCAGTTCTTTGCAACATCACTTTTGTCCCATATTTTCTCCACTTTTTGATGACTGTCTTCACTGGGTTCCATGGTATATCCAATGCTCTGGAAATTTTTTTGTACCCTTCTCCTGACTGATACCTTTCTACAATGAGATCCCTTTGATGCTTTGTAAGCGCTCTGCGAGCCATGGCTTTTGCTGTAGCAGGCAACTGAGCAAGTGTCAGGAAAATCCTAATAGAACAGCTGAACTTTATTTGCGGTTAATCAGAGTCTCTTTAATTGATGGGCATGTGTGTACCCAAGAAGACTGAATGCTGTAATTAAATGAAAAGGTGCTTCAACAAAGTATTAGTTTAAGGGTGTGCACACTTTTATGCAACCAGCTTATTGTACATTTTTTTTATTTTTTTTTCTATTTATTCCCCTAACAGATTTGTTTTTCAATTGAATTGTACAGGTTATAGGTCACATTAAAGGTGGGAAAAGTTTTGAAATGATTTATTGTGGTCTCATTTTTTATATCACAAAAAACTGGCATTTTAACAGGGGTATGTACACTTTTTATATCCACAGTAGGTTTCTTAGTATTAGAACCTTTCATTGTATTTTATTGTCTGCTTCTAGTAGATGAGTATTAGAACCAGCACTTGTCTTGATTGTGGAAAATGGATTCCACATTGGGACTATCATACCCTTTGTTTGTTTTACTTGGGCCCAGAGCACGATGTATGTAACTGTCCCCATTGTACTATCTGACATAGGGAAAAATCTCTTGCTCAGCTTTCAGAAAAGGAAAGAGGCTGCCAAGGAATCTTCATGCCCAATGACATCTGCCAGTGCTTCTAATTTTGAACCCTCTTGTAAGCATAGGGAAAGGCATACAAAATATTCAAGCATGGCAGATGATACAGCTTTACCATCAGCTTAGTCCCCAGGTATGATAAAGCCTGGAAAGAGTGACAGAAAAAATAGAACACAAAATGTAATTTCAACTTTCCTGGATTGTCAAAGGACAGGAGATGCTTTTACATTCCCTTCCAGTAACCACAGTTAAACAACTGTTGAGCACCCTTTGGAGTCTGATGCACCTTCTAATCTCTCCATGTCTGCAGGAGCCAAAGGATAAGGGTTGTGTGGGTTTCGGGTGTCTCTGCAGACCTCAACTTTAGATTCTCATGTTTGATCTTCTGATGCGGAGGGGTGTAATACCAGCATCTTTTGCGATCTTGACATTTGGCTATGCCCAAACCATGGCTGTCCGCAGCCTTGCCTTGGTATTCTGACCCATCATCCAGATCCAAACCTATTGCCAAATCAAAAAGGCTTCTACCTGGCTTGCTGCACCTTAGGCCTTCTGGTTCTCAACCCCAACAGGCCTACCAACAAGACCTAATTAGAGTGGCTGAGGACCTAATTCAAATTGCAACTTCCACACAGCACAGTCCAACTAGACTTCTACTACCACAGAATCCCTCTCTGGGAAAAGGAGAGACCCCCCCCCCCCACCAATCCAGACTACTCTGATTCTTTTCAGATGATTAGTTGGCTTATGTAGACCAAATTTCTACTGACTCATGCTGAGATTGATATCCATGCCTCAGTCTCCCGACATGAGGACTTCACTTTTGGTGGAACACCCCATAAAGTGAGGGAATATTTCCACTGGGAATGTCAGGAATATTCTCAGTCCAAGAAGCAGGTCAGAGAAGTTTTGGAATTCCCTGTGCATAAACCTTTGGTCATTCCCCCTTGTGCCATTAGTAGTGGATGATATCCTATTGGACATTTCCGTGCAGCCTATCTCCCAACCATTTGCTTCTAGGAAACCAGACCACTTCTGTAGGATGTTGGATTCCCACAAACTCCTGCTTAAGAATCCTACTGCTGATCCTGAAGTGGTGACTCAGAGTCCTAAGTTAGGTAATGGCAGCACTTCTAAGAATTCTTTGCCAAATGACAGAGGAGAGGATCCTTGACAGATTTGGCAAAAACATCTATATATCTGCCAACCTGGCTGTGAGAGCTCTCATTTGCCAGTTTTATTAAGTACCAGGTAAAGCTACTAGACCAAATGAAGTTAAAAATGTGGGGACAGGGAACAGGCCACTCTAAAAAGAATTGCTGAATATCTGCAACTTTGTTTCCGAAGTTGCTAAGCATTCTTTACATTGCGACCTTGATGCTTTGAAAGCATGAAGTAGGAAAGCTGCCTTAGGATCCATCACCTGCACATTTGCTTGGTTAAAGGAGCAACCCCTTACAGAGCATGTTAAGTCTGAGATCATGAATGTTTATCTAGACAAAGACTTTTTGTGTGGACTCAAGGTGGAAATCTGTTTTCAAACAGCTGGAGGAAAAGGCTTTATCTGTGCAGGCTGTCAAGGACTTTCTGCATATTCAACCACAGATGTTTAGCAGAAATTATCCTACTAAGATGTTCTTTGTGTCAGTCATCACTTGTGGGTTATCCCTGCTGGGTAGCCCTCTGCCAGCCCGAATACCAGAGTAAAGGTTTCCCTCCTGCATCGGCTGTTCTGTGAGTGTGGCTGCCATCAGTCATCACGGCTGTAAAGGGAGACAGCCGACACCATTAGATCAGTCTTTCTTGCCGTGGAGCCCAAAGCAGAAGCAGTTTTGCGAGTGCGTCAGTCAGCCGTTGCCAGAGTGTGGACAACCATCTAAAGCTAAGTAACCCATTGGGGAATCTTTTCTTGTCTTAAACCAATGTCAGAAAAAGTTAATAACTGTCTCAGTTGTGGAAAGCAAATCCCACACAGAGACTTCATCCTTACTGCGTCACTTGTTTAGGCCCAGACCATTACGTTCCAGGGTGTCGGTTCTGTGCCCTCTTTAATGCTCGTACTATTAGAAGAGCTGATATTGTAGCAAGGCATTTTAATCGGTCTTTCCAGCAATGAGCAGTGGTGTCTGTCTCTCAGGCAGTTTGACTCACCTAGGAAGAAAAAGGACAAGGATAAGGATAGGCCTCTAAAAGTTAGGCCATCTCACGACTCCAGACTACAGTCAACTTTTACTCAAAGCAAGGCTATAGCTGAAGTCAGTGAGGTGCCTTCACAGCCCCTGACGATATCCGACGAACCATTGCAGGCCTCTACCGAGAACCATTCGGAGTCTGGTACACCACCAGATCAGCCTCCTCCAGCCAGGATGCCACTTTCTCCTCATGTAGTTGGGTCCGGAGCCGCTTTGCAGGCACTGACTTCTGCTGAGATCCCACCCACATCCGAAGTCCGAATTGAACCAGTGACAGTGCCGCCAGTCAAATTGACTCTGTATAAGGCTTCTGAACCAGCTAGGCCCAAGCCAAAATCTACCCCTCAAAAAGGTCCCTTCCCAGGGTCCCAGCCTCCAACCTATTAGTAGCCAGCCTGTCCCTCAGTCACAGCAGCTGCTCAGGATGGCAGAAGACCTCATTACTGTGATCAGGGGTAACCAGCCCCACCCTCCTACACCAGCCAAAAGAAAGAGAGAACCTCCCCAGAGGTCCGCACTGACCAGGAATAGTGGATTCTGTTTTAGAGGACTCGGGACGTGGAGGACCAGCCCTTAGCAGCTTTTGAGAACTCTGATGCTGATAACCCCATCCCCATCTGCCCCCCCAAAGGTTCCTTTTGGAAATATCCTCAATCCAACAGTGGGAGAGGACTAAAAAATAAGTTGGGGTATGGCATTTTTTATAAGAATTTTTTATAAGAATATGTGTATTTGTATATGTGTGTATATACAAGTTAGAACATTGTATTTTACTTAGTAAAAATGTTATATATTGAATGTTGATGCAGTTAATCATATGACCTTGGCTGCAGGTCATGTGATGTGTGGTGGGTGTATTTAAATCTGAAACTAACTGCACCTTGTGTTAATCATTGAAAAAGGGAGTTGTCCCGAAAGCTTTGTGTTGGATAAAGGTGTTCTGCTTTTTACTCAACTGTGTTTGTGTGTTTTTGAGGCCCAGGACTACCCCAGTATAAAAAGAGACTAAGGGAATTTCTTGATTTGCCTCAACATAAGCCTCTATCCATTCCCCCCTATCCTCGATATTGTAGAGGATGTTTTCCTAGAATCTGCCCTCTCTCCAGATTCCCTCCAGCGCCCAGAAAGCTGGACAGATAATACTGGGTGCAAGACTCTCACAAATTCTTTTTAAAAACCCTACTGCAGACCCTGAAGTAATTACTCAAGACCCTAAGGGAGCTAGGGCTCGCTCTTCTAAAAAAAAAAAAAAAAAAAAAAAAAAAAAAACTCATCCCAGCTGATAAGGAAAACGGAGCATTAGACAGGATGGGTAAAAAGGTTTACACCTCCGCTACTTTAGCTGTTAGAGCACTAAATTGCCAATTTCACAAGATAAAATTTCAGCAGAATGTGCTGGAACTGATTAAACCGAAAATATCTGCTATGCTTGACAGTAGCACTACCAGAGAATTAACAGACCTCATACAGTCTAGCTCTCTGGTAGCAAAGCACTCTTTGCACTGTGGTTTTGATGCCTTAAAAGCCTCTACCAGGGCTGCAGCTACAGGGTCAGTTTTCAGAAGGCGTGCCTGGTTAAGGAAGCAACCGTTGCCTGATTTGGTAAAATCCAAACTGTTAGATGCATCTCTAGATAAGGAGCATTTTTTTAGCGCCAAGGAGGTCATGAAGAAAATGGAAGACCAAGCCAAATCCATGCAGACTGTCAAGGATTTTTTTACAGGTGCAACCACCCAGGTACAGCAGAAACTTCCCTACTAAGCACTGGTCCTTTCCCTCTCAAGCAAAGCCAGTGCAGAGAAAGGGACGCATGGACAGAAACCCTAGGCCGCAGGCACGCAGCCAACAAAGAACTAAGCAGTGGTCCACTGCCGCTCCTAGGCAGGGGGGGTTCTAAGCCCACTACCTTCTCTGGGGACTCACAATGACTCACTACCCCCCATCTGCCCCCCCCCCCCCAGGTCCCCAGACAAGCTAGGAGGAAGACTCTCCCTCTTCATAGAAAACAGGCAGGCCAGCACCTCAGATCTATGGGTCCTGAAAATTATTACCAGAGGGTACAGATTCTATTTCAAAGAAAAACCCAGGAGTTCAGGTTGCCCAGACATCCTTGCAGACCAGACAGCAGAAGCCTTTCGTCAGATCCAAAAGCTTTATGCCCACGGTGCTATAGAACCCATGCCCAAGGAACAGACCAGAAAAGGATTTTACTGAAGACTATTCCTGGTCCCCAGAAAGGAGGCACCCTATCCTAGACCTCTCCACCCTGAATCTGTCCCTTTTTCTTTCCAAAATTCAAAATGTTAACACTAGAAAAGCTACTACCCATGCTCATGCCACAAGCCTGGCTAGTGACCCTAGATATGAAAGATGCCTACCTACATATCTCTATCATACAGTCCTGCAGGAACTACCTAAGGTTCAGAGCAGCGTCCCAGCACTTTCAGTTCTCTGCACTGCCCTTTGGCTTATCCACTGCTCCCAGAGTCTTTACAAAGTGCTTGGCTCCAGTCATAGCTTACTGCAGGCAGAGAGCCATACACATTTACCACTACCTGATACAGGCAGATACCAAGGAAAAGCTCCTAGAGGACTTCTCCTTTGTGCCGACCCTACTGACCTCACTGGGATTCACCATCAACCTGGAGAAATCCCAGCTATTACGCACATGAAGGATTACCTTTCTTCAGTTCTACTTCCAAAAGCTGGCACAAAAGACCCACGTCACAGCCCGGAAAATAATGCAAGCCATAGGATACATGGCTTTCTGGATCCTGCTGTTACCCTTTGCCAGATTGCATATGAGGAAACTGCAGTCATACCTAAGGAACCTCTGGTGCCAACACTCCCAGTCAGGAAAACTGACCAGCTACTGGTTTTGTTCACCCCCGGGGCAGATATGAAACCCATTACTAAGCAGACCATTTCCAAATGGATCTCTCATTGCATACATTTCTGCTACTCCGTCCATGGAAAGGGTCCTCCCAAAACTGTCCGATCCCATTCCACCAGAGCAGCCTCTACCTCCACAGGCTTTCTGAGGGGGGTTCCTACTAAAGAAATTCTGGAAGCTGCTACTTGGACATCTATACACACTTTCACCAAGCAGTAACAGCTAACTACATTCTCCAAATCCAGGGCAAGATTTGCATCTGCAGTCCTGCAGGGCATGCATACAACTTTCCTCCACCCACTTCCTCAGCTTTGGGATTCTTCCCACAAGTGATGACTTCAACAGTGAAACACACAGAACATAGTACAGTTGTGTACACTTAATATAAATGTAGATGTTTGCGTGTATTCACTGTTGCAGTCCTGTTTCCCTCCCACCTTTCCCCTTTCTTGCCTTATGTATGTATCTTTTCTGGGGCTTCTACCCTTTGGACACAAGAAAAAACGATCTAATGGAGTCAGCTGTCTCCCTTTATAGCCCTGATGACCTGATGTCAGCCACACTCGCAGAACAGCCAACTCAGGAGGGAAACCTTTATTCTGGTATTCGGGTTGGCTGAGGGTTACCTAGCAGGGATAACCCACAAGTGATGACTGCAACAGTGAATACACTCGAATATCTACATTTATGGTAGGTGTACACAACTGTACTTTCTGGTCCTTTCTTTCCTCTCAACATAGACAAAGAGGGAGAAGGGTCAGAAGGGGTAGACCCTCAAGACAAGAAAAGAAGATGGCAATTGGAAACCAACTCTATGCCTATTGGTCTCCAACCCCAGGGATCCAGCAGGGCACAACCATGACTCAGGCTGGTCCCTTTCCTTACTCTCAAGTCCCATCCCAACCCCACTTTACTTCCCATCTTCCAAACTTGTCCCTAGTACAAAACATGAGGGAAGGTCTTCTCTCTTCTACCACGAAAGGGCCAAAATCACACAGGACAAATGAGTGCTAAACATTTATAAAACAGGTGACAAACTTGTCATTTGTCTCGTGACCAAAGCCTGCAGGTATTCTCTCTGTCTACTAAAATAAGAGAGGCTGTGGTCTAAGTGGGTCTTATACTGCAGCAAGGCTCCATAAAAAGGACACATCCCCTAGAAAAGGGAACTATACTAATCCAGTATACTTGGAGACCTGTTCTGGATCTTTCGGGTTCTTATTGTTCCCAAGTTCAAAATGCTAAACCTCCAAAAACTCCTATCTATATTAACAGTTTAGGCATTCATGTTCACTTTGGATCTAAAATATCTATACATCTGATGTCAGTTTTCATTCATTCCTCAACCATTGGGTTTGGATCTGATTCTCGGATCCGACTCGGCTGTTACTAAAGCTCACGGCCACCAAAAACTCTCAAGCTCTTCCCTTTCCCATAATGCACCAGTCCTAATATTTCTCTGATCTTGTTTGCAGTTTTAGCCTGAAGATGTGGTCACCTTTGGCTGTCGTGCTAAAATAGCATTTTGAATTCAGATAAGTGAGTTTTTGTATAATTCTTGGTATTATAGGTATTATATTCTAAATTCTTTGTACCTCCCCTTCTACATCTTTCAGTATACCTATGTTACCATTGCTAGTATTTCAAACCTTTATACCCTTTTTTTAGGGTAATCTTTCTACCATCGCTGTTTTTTTCTGTCTTAAAAAAAAAATCTTTATTCTTGCACTAATAAAAGAAATTAAGAATGTCTAAAAAAGCCCCTTTGGATTTTAAAAAATGTTCGTAATGCGAACATAAAATTATGCTTTCTGATTCTCATGCTTTATGCATGTATTGTTTAAGCCCTCACCACCTCAATGTAGGATGCAAAATTTGTTAGGCATTTAATCCTATGGCCTTGACTGATTGGAAAAATAAATTAATATTAAAATAACTTATTTCTTTTTTCTGAAGCCCTCATCTGGGGTTCAGCCTCCACCTAAACACAAGGCAAGAGAGTCTTCCAAGCCTTCTGGATCCTCTACACCATCCTCTGATCCTAACACTGAACCGCCGAGGAAAAAGGCCAAAAAATCTGTTCTGAAAGCTACTCTTGCTTCGTTGTCTAAGAGGAAGTCATCTTGATCGGATCTGACCTTCTTGGATCCAAAGTTGTTACTGAGGACTTACATACTCCCCCTTCCCTGGATCCATTACCATCACGCATATCTTCTCTCTTCTTGGTTATATGTCGATGCTCAAAATGCCCTTCACTGGCATCTTCTCGTTCTTCCACGAGTCTGACCAAGGCAGATGTGGACAGGATTTTGACATTCCTCTCTGTGCAAATAGGAGTTATTTTGGTTCCTACCCCATCAGGTCAGGAAGCCGTTATAAGCACTACACCATCCATTTTGGCTCCTTCACCAGTCTGACCACTTGTTTCCATGCACTTGGATCAGAGTCTTCCAGGACAGTCAACTTTGGATATGAAAATATTAATCTCTTCGGATACTAGGCTTATTCTTAAGTGCTCTGGCTCCTGCTGTTTCGGATCCAGATGTCTGAGCTGGGTGTCCCTGTCTGTTCCAAGGTGTTAGTAGACTCTGATGTTTTCTGAGCCATTTCCGCACCTCAGAGCTTTGGCACTGGATTGCTCAGCTCTGACCTCTGCCTCAGGTAGTGGACAGGGTGATGTTCATTGTGTTTCACTGTTGCAGTCATTACACTTGTGTTATCCTGCTGGCAGGCGACCTGAAGTCGGCCCGAGTTCCAAAGTCTTGGTCCGGCATCTGTTGCTGTCGCCTCTTCCCTGACGTCAGTGCGCCAGGGGTATAAAAGTTGCAACCGACGCCATTTTCCCCTTTTCTTGCCGCGCGGTGCCCGAAGCATAAGCAGTTCACAAGTGCCGGTCGGCTGACTCCTGAGATTTTCAAAATTGAATTTCAGAACCGAAGTCTTCAATAAAGCTAAGTACCTCGGTGGGGAAACTTTTTCTTGCTCCAGACTGATGTCAGTAAAAGTTAATAATTGTATTTCTTGTGGGAAGCAAATACCTCATAAGGACTTTCACTCTTACTGCATTCCTTGCCTAGGCCCTGACCACGACGTTACTAGTTTGTCGATTTTGTGCTAGATTCAATAAACGCACTATTAAATGTCTGTTTGATTTTGCTTTACATTATTTTGGACGAAGATTTAATTACATAATGCTGTCGGAACAACCGGCGACCGGAATGTATAAAAAACGCAAAGGCAAAGTAAAAGACAGGCATCCGATGTCCAAAACCGATGACAAAGCCTCTTCTATGCCAGTCGCCGGTTCACCCGTTCTCAGTGAGGCACTTTCGCATCCCCTGACACCCGCTACCTCAGAGCCACAGGCCACCACCAACAGCCACGTGGAGACACCAAGGCCTGTGGAAACTCAAGGTATTGGGCCTACGGAAAATATACCCTCAGATGGGTCCGGAGCCGCTGAGCAGGCACCGGCTTCTGAGGGTGTTTTCAGACCCTTCACAGCTTACAATTAAAGGTACTACAGCAGCAAAGGCAAAGCCAAAAACACCATTAAAGACAAAGAAACAAGTGCAGTATTCTCCAGAACAGTCATCCATGCCAAAGAAACAGATGCTTAAAATGGCCGAAGACCTTATTACTTTAATCAGGGGCTCCCATCCCCCTCCTGACAAAAGGCTTAGGCAAGACACTGATTATGATTCCTCTGATCAGGTTTCCATTTCCTCTGATTCTTCTTCTGACCAGGGCTGTTCTCTCCCTCCCTATGAGGCCTCTGATGCTGAAGAGTCCATTCCTTCAGCCTCACCGC
This sequence comes from Protopterus annectens, assembly GCF_019279795.1. Lineage (NCBI taxonomy): Eukaryota > Metazoa > Chordata > Ceratodontiformes > Protopteridae > Protopterus > Protopterus annectens. The sequence continues at coordinate 454,853,937 of NC_056745.1, forward strand.
CTGAGGGATTAGTCTTTGGGAAACCCTTCACACCATGAGGGAGCATTTCCATTGGGAGAGCCAGGATTACTCCAAGAAAAGGCTCAGATTTCCTTCTATTGCCTCAGCACAGGCCCTTAGCTATCCCCCCTGTGCTTGATATTGTTGATGTTTTTTCTGAATCCAGTCTGTCTCCAGATTCTTTACCCCCTGCACCAATAAAGCCAGACAGGTACTACAGGGTGCCTGACTCTCCTAAATTTCTTTACAAAACCCCGCTGCAGACCCAGAAACTATTTCTCAGGGTCCAGAAGGGGTTAAAGCTTCCACTGCCAAAAATCCTGTCCCCTCAGATAGGGATTCCAGAGCTCTGGACAGATGGGGGAAAAAAGTTTACACTTCTGCTACTTTAGCTGTAAGAGACTTAAATGGTCAGTTTCACATCCTTAAATATCAGCAGTATCTCATGTCATTGTTAAAGCAGAAAATGGTTACAAATATAGAAGGTCCTGACACTAAAGAAATGCAGGATTTATTGCATGCAGTTGAACAAGTGGGAAAGCATACTCTGCAGTGTGGTTTTGATTCTTTAGAGACTTCCTGCAGAGCTGCAGTTACAGGCTCAGTTATTCGAAGACATGCTTGGTTGAAAGAACAAAGTTTACCTGACCATGTTAAAATGAAATTGTTGGATGCTCCACTACAGCATGATACTTTGGTGTTAAGGCAGAAAAGGTGTTAAAGAAAATGGAGGATAAAGCAAATTCAATGCAAACTGTGAAAGATTTCTTACAGGTTCAGCCACCTAGATTTAGCAGAAACTGGCCTTCAAAAAATTGTTCCTTTCCAGTGTCAGGCCACAAAGAGGCAGATACAGATGCCCAAGAGGCAGATCTCAGCCCCAAGGCTCCTACAGACCTAAGCAATGTGGTGCTTCAGCCCCCAAAGGAGGAGAAGACAAATCACAACTGTATAGGAAACAGTCACAATGACTTTTGCAAATGCCAAGCTCTTACCAGTTGACAGCACCCCTAGGGGGAAAGCTAGCACTTTTCTCAAAAAATTGGCACATAATCACCCAAGACCAGTGGGTGTTGAATATAGTTTCTCAAGGGTACAGGTTCCACTTCCACACGTTTCCAAAACCAAAAGGTATGCCAAACCTGCCACAAAACCAATGGGCAGAGGCACAAAAACAGATTGCTGCTCTTATGGATATGGGAAACAGATTGCTGCTCTTATGGATATGGGAGCTATTCAAAAAGTTCCACAAGAAGAACAGGGCCAAGGTTTTTACTCACGACTTTTCCTAGTACCCAGAAAGGACAAAGCATGGAGACCAATATTAGACCTGTCAATACTAAATATTTTCCTGGATGTTCCAAAATTCAAAATGTTAACACTACAACAACTCTTGCCCATGCTGGGCAAAGAGGCTTGGCTAGTTACTTTGCATCTCAAGGAGGCATACCTGCACGTCCCAGTCAGACAATCGTGCAGAAGATACCTCAGATTTGTAGCAGGCTCAATGCATTATCAATTCTCTGCACTGCCCTTTGGCTTATCTACTGCGCCCAGGGTCTTCACAAAATGCCTGGCACCAGTAATTGCCTTTTGCAGACAGAAAGGAATTCAAATATATCCCTACTTGGACAACTGCCTTATTGCAAGCAGACAGCAAAGACACTCTTCTAGAGCACCTGGCGTTTGTAAAAAGATTACTAATTTGCCTTGGGTACACAGTCAACGAATAGAATTCAAAACTAGTGCCCTCTCAAGAGATAATATTCCTGGGTGCAAGCTTAAATACAGCTACCCAGATGGCTTATCTCATGCCAGACATACAAAGGCAACTGACTCATTACTTTCAAATGATGGCAACAAAGACCCAGCTCCCTGCAAGAAAAATTCTGCAGGCCCTGGGTTTCATGGCATCTTGCATTCTACTAATTCCATATGCCAAACTGCATATGAGGAAACTACAATAGTATCTAAAAAGTGTTTGGACTCAGCATTGTCACAGCCTAGAGACAATCATAACCTTGATTCCCTGCCTACAACAGGAGTTTCGATGGTGGTCCCAGGCCTTTCACCACAACAAGGGAAAGCCTTTCACCTTACCTACAGCCAGACAGACAATAACAACGGATGCATCGGATTATGCCTGGGGAGCACATATGGCAGGAAAATGTATTCAGGGCACGTGGCCCAATGAACAAATGCATCTTCACATCAATCAAAAAGAGATGCTAGCTGTACAGAATGCCCTGACAGCCTTCAAGGACCTAATACATCCAAGACAATTATTAATAAAGACGGACAATACCACAGTTATGTGGTACATAAACAAGCAAGGGGGCACACATTCCTACCCCCCCCCCCTATGCAGACAAGCCATGACTTTGTGGAACACAGCACTGACCTACCAGGTACATCTGCAAGCACAATTCCTGCCAGGAACAAAAAATACACTGGCAGAAGAACTAAGCAGAAATCTCATGGATCCTCATGAATGGAAGCTAAATCCACAGGTGTACAACATGATAACAAGGGAATGGAGACGCCCATACATAGATTTTTTTGCCTCCCCACACAATTACCAATTACAGAAATTTTGCACAAGAACTTATCACTCAAGCATGGAAAGTGGATGCTCTATCTTTCAACTGGAAAAACCTGACAATCTATGCCCTTCCTCCGATGCCTCTTCTCACCAAAGTGCTTCTAAAAGTCAGACAAGAGAGACAAAAAATTATCCTGATTGCCCCAGACTGGCCACGCCAGCACTGGTACCCAATCCTAAAGATTTTGTCCCAAGGCCCACCTTGGCCTCTACCTCAAATCCCTCATCTTCTGACACAGCAAAACAATCAGATTCTGCACAGTCAACTCAGAACCTTAAACCTGGCAGCATGGCAGATAATGTAGCCACTCAGACTGCACCTCTCTCTAAAGCTGTTATGGATGTAATTTTGGAAGCCAGGAGACCCAACACTAGGAAATCTTATGTGGAAAAATGGAAGAAATTCTGTGCTTGGAACCAGGTACAAGGACTCGACCCTCTGGTCCCTAATATACCTCAGATTTTACAATACCTGGCTGAGATGTTGGACAAAGGTCTATCTTTTTCTTCTATTAAAATCCATGCCTCTGCCATTTCAGCTCATTACAATACGGGTCCTCCTATTTTTTCACATCCTCTTATACGACAGTACCTCAGAGGGGCAAAGAATGTAAGACCCCCTAGGAGAGCACCAGTACCTACTTGGGACCTCAATTTTGTTTTAGAAAAACTAACACTGCCTCCATTTGAACCAGCCAGCACAGCTGACCTAAAATTCTTGTCATGGAAAACTGCTCTACTCCTAGCAATAACTTCAGCAAGAAGAGTTTGAGTTACAGGCACTGATGGCTGTGGAACCTTTCCTCATTTTTCACCAGGACAGGGTTTCTTTAAGGACGAACCCAACATTCATGCCAAAAGTGGTCTCCAATGTGACCTTAAACCAAACTATTCATTTGCCTACTTTCTACCCAAATCCCCAGAATAAAGGGGAAAGACTTCTGCATTCTTTGGATATACACAGGCAGCTACGATTTTACTTGGACAAAACAAAAGCTTTCAGAAAAACTGATCAACTGTTTGTGGCATATGCTGCAGGATCACAAGGAAAACCTATTTCAAAGCAGACAATTTCCAAATGGATAGGACACTGCATCCGCTTCTGTTATACACAACATGGCAAATCTGTGCCTAAGGACATTAGGCCTCATTCTACCAGAGCAGCAGCTACTTCAGCAGCTTTCCTCAGGGGAGTACCAGCCAAATACATTTTAGAAGCTGCAACATGGAGCTCAGTGCACACTTTTACTAAGAACTACCACCTACCTCTACTCCAAATCCAGAGCAGGCTTTGCCACTGCAGTTCTGCAGGGCTTGTTAGCCTCGCCAAATCCAATTTAGACCCAGCCACCCAACCTCAGCTTTGGGATTCTACCCAAGTGTAATGACTGCAACAGTGAAACACGATGAACATAGTACAGTTGTGTACCTACCATAAATGTAGATGTTGGAGTGTATTCACTGTTGCAGTCCAGGTTACCCACCCACCACCCCCCTCTTTGCTGGGACTATTCTGTACTTCAACTCTATACAACCTATGTGGTGTATTTGCTTGTAGATGAAGGAAATGTTTATAGTAATATATGCATGGTTGTTTGGCATATTTTTATCTTTTCAGCCTTCATTTCTGGGGGCACCTGACATCTGGGGCAAGAAAAACGGAAGAAAATGGCGTCGGTTGCAACTTTTATACCCCTGGCGCACTGACGTCAAGGAAGAGGCGAAAGCAACAGACGCCGGACCAAGACTTTGGAACTCGGGCCGACTACGGGGTTGCCTGCCAGCAGGATAACCCAAGTGTAATGACTGCAACAGTGAATACACTCGAACATCTACATTTATGGTAGGTACACAACTGTACTTTTTCTGCTCCTGCAGGACAAGCTGCCCCCCTCCACCTCAAACCTACTCGCACAACGACGGAAGGTCTTGCATCCAGGCCTGGCCACACTGAAGCTGACAGGATGGCTGATTCTTCAAAGGCAGATAACTCTTCAGTCCTCAGCAATCACATTATTAAGGAGGCTCATAGACCCAGCACCAGGAAGTCTTATTTCTCTAAGTGGAAGAGATTCACCTGCTGGTGCTCCAGCAGGGGGCACTTCCAGCACTACAGCCTCTTTACCTCTGGTCCTGGACTTACCTGGCAGAGCTCCTCCAGTACGGTTTGTCTTACTCCTTTATCAAGATTCATGCTTCGGCTATATCAGCCTACGTCCAGGCGGATCAACCTTTATTCTCTCACTACGTCTTAACAGTTCATCAGAGGCATGCCTCACATTAGACCACCTTGAAGGCCACCAGCACCAGCTTGGGATCTTAACTTTGTCCTGAAAAAGCTGACTCTACCCCCCCCCCCCTTTTGAGCCAGCTTGCACAGCAGATGTCAGCTACCTCTCTTGGAAAACGGCCCTTTTGCTGGCCATCACTTCTGCTAGGAGGGTGGCAGATACCCCCCCCGAGATCATTCATTTGGATCCCTCATGTCTTTGCAAGCTGAGCCTCATTATCCTGGCTCACAGGGACAACCTACCCAAAGTCTCTAGGATACCCAGCAGGGTGTTACTAATTCTTCCGATACCTCTCCTGATCATCCCATAGAAGAGGTCCTTAGGAAGAGGAAGTGCAAGAGGAGGTACTTGAGTTCCTCTCCGGAATCTATCACCAAAGACACTGATTTAGGTGGTCCCTAAGATCGCCACCTGAAGACATCTCCTTTGGAGACCTCCTTGAAATCCTAAAGCAAAGAGGTGGTTGGTCAGTCCAAAACCCTTACTTAGGAGTCAGTGTTCCTGGAGGCTTTTTGGGTCTGGCCCATCTTCCTCCTGGGTGACTCCATCCGCAGTCAAGTTCAGTGGATGTGGAAGGACCTGAACACAGATGAGCTATTCCCCAAGAGACCAGACTGGATTCTGGCACCACCAGTAGGCAGTGAATTTTGGCACAAGGGTTGTGCCTGTAGATGCCATGGTCATGGCGGCAGCCACTAAAAAGGAACTCATGGAACAGAGTTCCTCTGTCCATCCCCCTGACAGGAAGTTTAGGGCAATGGACAGATTTGGAAAGCATGTATATGCTACAGTGACATTTGCTGTCAGATCGCTGAGCTACCTAGCTTATTTCACAAAATTTCAAAGGGATTTGATAAAGGAACTATCAAATTCTCTTTCAGGAACCACCACTGCTGAGGCTAAGGCTTCTGTGGCATTGCAGTTGGCTTCCCTATGATCAATTTCTAACTCTTCCATGAGGCTTATTTCACATGCGGCGCCAAAGGCGGTGGGTTCAGGCATATCCATAAGGAGGCATTCCTGAAAACACTTGTGTGATTTTTGCAGAGCCGTTCAAGTCTTCGTTCATCAGTGCTTTTTTTTATGGCTGTTCCCTGTTTTACCCGGAAGTGAAGGACACAATTCAGGTTTGAGAAGGATGGAAAGACCCTCTCTGCAGTGCACATATGTTTTTCGACTCAAAGGACCTTCTCAGGCAGTCATTGAGGTGGTCAAAAGATGTGGTTCAGGAAGTCCAGGGGTCCTTTCCAAGATCCACATGGAGAAAGTTCCTCCAGGGTCAGAGTGGGGAACTCAAATGGAAGATGCCGCCCTCATGGCAGAGGGGGCCTGCAGAACCAGAGGTATAGAGATTCTTTTTCTTATGGACCCTGGCAGTGCTCCTGAAAGGAGGACTGATTGTCCTACTCTGGAGACAGTCAGGGGTCACTTATTTCTGCATTAGAGAGCCTGGTAGAAATCACAAAAGATACCAGAGTGCAGAAGATTATATCCAGAGGTTATATAATTCCATTTTCCCCTCCACCTCCACCTCTACAAAAACTTCCCAGTTAGAGGAAATCAGCAGCAATAGAAATTCAAAAGTTGCTAGAAAAAAGACATGTAAGAAGTCCCACCAGATCAAGTAGGATCCAGAACTTACTCAAGATTCTTTAGTACCAAAGAAAACAGGACTCAAGACCAATTTTGGATCTCAGTATCTTGAACAAGTCATTTCAACATACAAAGTTTCAGATGGTCACAGTTCAGTCCATTCTGCCGTTTTGAGGCAAGGACGATTAGATGTGCTCAGTAAACCATCAGCATGCATGCTATCATATAAAAATGAACAGACAATCCAGAAGGTGTCTATGATTCTGTCTGGGAGCCAGTCTCTATCAGTTCGGGGCACTACCCTTTGGTCTCACGACAGCCCCCAGGGTGTTAACCAAATGGACGGCAGTTGTAGTAGATCACTTGAAACTACAGGGATTCCAGGTATTTCCATATTTATACAACTGGTTCATTACTGCCCCTACCAAGCATCTGCAGACTTGCTTCAACCTGGGGTAAGCATAAACAACAAGTCATCTCATTTGAAACCATCTCAGACTCTGGAGTTTATAGCAGCATTGTTCAGTACAGAGTCAGTGACAGCTTCCCTTCCACTCTCAAGGGTACTATCAGATTCCAAGTCAAGAAAATCTGCAGTACCACAGTTTCAAATCGATTGATTCTGCAAGCCCTAGGGTCAGTGTCAGCAGCCATAATTCTAGTTCCCCTTGCAAGATTTCAAATGAGAATTCTTCAGTGAATACTGTCAACACAATGGTCAATTCTTTATCACCCCATGTCAGCACAGAAAAAAATAACCAGTACATGCAAGAATTACCTTTGGTGGTGGTTTCAGTTACATCAACTTTTACAAGGCTGCCCCTTCATTCTCCTTCAATCCAAGGCAGTAGTGACCACAGATCTATCCTAGATGTGGGGGGGGGGGCACTTCCTGGGAAAGACTGTCCAAGGCACTTGGTCCCCCAAAGAGGCCAAAACACATATCAATGTTTTGGAAATGGGAGTAGTGCTGTTAATATTCTAGGCATTCCAAGACTCTCATTTTTGGGACAGTTGCGATTCAGACAGGCATGTCAGTAGTTTGGTACATCAACAAACAAGGGGGAACCAGGTCTTAACTCGTGTCTGGAAGTGCTCAGGGTTTGGCAATTGGCGATCTTAACCAACTGCTTTCTAATAGCAATGTACATTCTGGGGAAGTCCACTGTGATAGCAGACAAAACTGAGCAAGACCATTTTACTACCTCTCAAGTGGTCTCACAACAGTAAAGTGACAGGTATGATTTTCAGTCAGTGGGACCGGCTTTGCTGTGGTCTTTTTGCATCTCCTCTAAACAACAAATGTAGCAGCTTCTTCACCCTAATTCCCCCACAGGAGAATCACAGAGAGATGCTCTTTTCCATGATTGGCCTCTGGTCTTCTCTGTTTATCCACAGATTCCCCAAATCCCCAAATTTCTTCAGAAAACTGCCCGGTTGAAGAGAAAAATGATCCTTATTGCACTTTACTGGCTTCGACAGATTTGGTTCCCCTTCTTTGGCCTTGCCTATCTGACTTAGCTTGTATTCTGGATCCAATTCCAGATCTTTTGTCTCATCAGACAGGCATGACACATTGGATATTTTAGACCTCAAGCTAACAGCATAGCTTCTCCATTTCCCTTGATAGCCATGCAACCGATGCTATCTTCCCCTGTTGACCATATACTTTTATCTTTACATAAGGCTTCCACAGGAAAACATTACAGAACCAAATGGAAAAGGTTTGTCATTTTAGACACAGCAAAAACACATTGACCATTTTTCAGCTCCAGTACAAAGTGTCCTAGAATTTTTGGCAACAATTTTTAATGAGAGAGCTAGCTTCTCAATAATCAAAATCCAGTTAGTAACAATTTCTAATTTTCACACTAGATTTGAAAGTTCTTTCTTAGCTTCATCTAAACTTTGTAAAACTTTTTAAGGGACACCCTTCTGCTCAGACCACCTTACAAAGATCCTACTTCACCCTGGGATTTAAAGAGATGGGTATGTATCCCAGACACTATGGAACAGGCTCCCCATCCATGTGAAGCACAGAGTTCCTCCCTAACCCAGTTCAAGTACAACTTGGACAAATGGATGGGAAACCAGAAATTCATCCCTAGTTTGGCACCTGTCTCTCTAATGGAAACATGTAACCTGAAAATGATTCATCTCACAGGCCCATGCATACACTTATCAATGGTATCAGAATGTGTCAGAGATTTGGGATGCATTGCTAGGCTTTAAAAGGCCCTTGGGGTCGTTAGCCTAGTAAACACTTATGAACCTATGTGCAACAAACCTTGGTTCAGTTCCCATTTGAACCAGCAGCTAAATTTGAACTTAAATTCTTGACCTGGACAACTATTTTTCTAGTGACCATTACTTTTGTCAGAAGAATCTCAGAACTTCAAGCTTGATCATTTAAACCTCCTTACTTGATTTTCCATAAGGACAGAATGGACATAAAGTACCAGTGCTTCTTTCCTTCCTAAGGTGGTGTCAGAATCCAGTGTCAATCGGTTTACCAGTTTTCTTTCCTAAATTTTCAAACAAAGGTGAATATATGTTACATTTATTGGATGTTCACAGACAATTACATTTTTATTTACATAGAAGGAAAGAAATCAGAAAAACAGACCAATTGTTTGTATCCTTTGCAGATTCAGAATTGGGCAAACCAGTTGCAAGGGTCACTTTAGCCAAATGGCTGACAGATTTGTAAAATGTTTATTTACAACAAGCTTGGGCATAACTTTACCAAAACTTATAAGAGCACATTCAACAAGATCTGTGGCAACTTCCACAGTATTTGTAAAGCTTCCATGGATGATATATATGCAGCTGCAACATGGACAAATCCTCATACCTTTATCACTCATTACAAATTAGATCTGGTCTGGGGAAGAACAGCTTTTGGCTCAACTGTGCTCAGGAACAACCTTAGAGTCCATCTGGGAATTTAGTTAGCCGGGGGACCCTGTCCCAGTGGTTGAGGAATGAATGAAAAGTGACATAGTCAGATAAAGAAGGTATAATACCATAACGTTCCGTCTGTGTTGTTCATTTGCATTCTTCCTGAACTTCCTACCAATCAACTCCCATCCTTTCACTTATTTTGCTTCTAGAAGAATGAGAGGATAAAAGGACACTACTGTCCTTCAGATTGAGCTCCAGATAGGCGCTCTATGCTTAAGTCTTTCCAAAAAAGTTTCATAACCTTTTTCTATAAATCTAGATAAATCTGAGGGATGTTAGGTTTAGTGCATTATGGGAAAGAGAGGAGCTTGAGAGATTTTGTGGCCACAAGCTTTTGTAATAGCCGAGTTGGATCCAAGGATCAGCTCCAAACCCAATGATTGAGAAAGAATGAAAATGGACAACAGGGATGGAACATTATGGTGAGTACATAACTTCTGTATTCCCACTACAAAGTCTCACAGGGAACTTTTTTGTTTCAAAGTGGATGGAACTGACTTTCAGATGTTCTGCCTGAAGTCACAGTTGCAGTATTCTGAATATGGGATCTGAAGTAGGGACTTCATTTGTCAGCAACCTGTGGGTCTTGGATCCGATATTGGATCCGAGCCGGCAACTTGTTTCATAGCTAATGGATCCGAGCTCCTAGCTTCTCCCCTCACCCATAATCCCCTGCCAACCCTCCATGACCTCAGATCTAGTTTGCCGCGCTTGTGAATAGCTGGATTTTTGAGCTCTTAGCGAGTATTGTCAGATAAGTGTATTTTTCTTCCACTTTCTTCTGTCGTTAGCTTTAAAAAGTGTGCAAGAGTCAGGTTCCCTGTATTTTATATCTTTTTATATAGTTTTTTCCCTCCCTTTGCTGGCCGTTAGTGTGTGTGTGTGTTTGTGTTTTGGGGCCTGTGTGTCTGTGTAGTACTTCTTTTTTTCCTCAAGTATGGCTGAGGCCCCAAAAGCCATTTTTTCAAAATGTACCAAGTGTGGCCATAAGCTCTCCCTGGCTGATGGCCACACTCGGTGCGTTCGGTACCTTGGGGTTGAACACCTCTCCTCAGACTGTACCATTTGTGCAGCGTTCAACCCCAGGACACTGAAAGAGTGGAGGTCGAAGCTGGTCCTGGCGGGACTTTTGCCCCTGGACTCTGCTTTGGCCCCCGCTCCTCCCGTGGCACTACCACAGGCTGTGGTGATTGCCACTCCTGCCCCCCCTTCCTCCGGCCGGGACTCAAACTCCCGCTAAAGCGCCGGAGGACAGGGAGGCTAGGAGGGAGAAACGGAGGGAGAAGCATCACAAGCGGCGGGCCGAGGCCTCCGCTTCGGCCCCGCCGGCTAAGCGGGCTTCTCCCTCCACAGCTTCTAGGTCTCCTCCTCCTCCTCGCCTCCGATCTCCTTGTTTCTCTCCAGGACCCGAGGAGGAGGAGGCCCGATCTCCATCAAGGTCATCGAGGTGGCATTCCAGGCCTGCCTCGGTGGCCTCATCGAGATCAACTTACAGTATGTCAGATGCAGACTTGGAATGGATGATGCGAAGGTTCATCTAGGCTCAGCTGCAGATGGGAGTGCTCTTGCCTCCCCTTTCGGGAGCTCGACACCCTTTTTTGCTCCAATTGCTCCTTCTCCGACCCGCTACCCGGGTTCGGAGCCGGGCAGCGTCGGAGCTGGGGGTGGGTCGGCGCCGACAGTACTTGGTACTTCGGATCTGACCCTGCCCTCGAGTCTGTCGGATCCGACCTCGTGGGCCGAGCTTCGGATCCAGGGGATTCAGTGTGCCTTCGGCTCTGTCCAGGTCGGAGCACACTGGTTCTTTGGATCCGATGGTCTCGGCGCCGGCTCCGATCCCTTCATCGGATCCGAGTGGGAGTCGGCTGTCGGAGCCCAGGGAGAGCGGTTCCCCCTCGGCCTTCGATGTAGTGGAGAGGGCTCTATCGAGAGCATCCGGTCCCCCGGCCCTTGTCTCGGCTCCACCCTGCACTCCCTCTCTGCTGGGCCAGGCTTCCATCACCCGGCCACAGGGACAGCCTGCTTCGATGTCCCAGGTTATTCCATTGGAACAGGATGTTGCTGGCGAGACCTCCTCAGACAGCCCCCCCGAGGAAGTGCCTTGCAAGCACAAGTGCAAGAGGAGGCACGTGGACTCCCCTGAGTCCTTAACTGAGGACACAGACTTGGATGAAGGGGAAGGCTCCCCAAGATCACCCCCTGAGGATGTCTCCTTTGGAGACATCATGGAAATGCTTAGGATCAGAGGTGGGTGGTTTGCCCCCAAGGCTTCCTCCGACAAGTCCGTGTTTCTGGAGGCATTCGAAGCAGGCCCGTCTACCTCTTTGGTGTCCCCTCCGGCCGACCCCCTGGTGGACCTTATTACCACCAGGGCGTGGAAGGACCCGGACACCGTGGAGCCAGTCCCTAAATGCCCGGACAGGATACTGAGCCCCCCCCCCCGCAGACCGGTCACATTGGAGCAAGTGTCCCCCTGTAGATGCCATGTTGATGGTGGCAGACATGAAGAGGGAACTAGCTCAGGAGAGCCCCTCAGTCCATCCACCGAGCAAGGAGTCCCGCTCGATGGATCGCTTAGGGAAGCGAGTTTTTAGTTCAGCGACCTTTTCGGTAAGGTCTCTGAACTATATGGCACACGTTATCAGGATGCAGCGGGATCTTATCAAAGAATACCCTGCCTCCCCCCGAGTCCATGTCGGCAGAGGACAAACAGTTGTACTCAACCCGAATGGCCACTCTGAAATCTATTTCGAATACCTCTATGCGGCTATTGTCCCACGCCACCGAGGCAGCCGCTAGAGCTAGCGGAGCGGGCCTAGTCATGAGACGTCAGTCCTGGCTCCGGCATTGTGACTTTGCAGAGCCTTTTAAAGCGTCCTTTGCGAACGCCCCTTTCGATGGTTCTGCCCTGTTTGGCAAAACGGTGTGCGAGACACTAGTCCAGAGTGAGAAGGACGAGTAGACTTTGTCTGCTGTCGGAGTCCGCTTCTCTGCTCCCCAGCGGTCCTTTTCGAAGAACCAAAAGGGTCAGAAGAAGATGTGGTTCCGGAAATCGCAACACTACCAACCCGCTCCGGACAACCAGTCCTTTCGTGGCAGAGGAGGACAGGGAGGACGCCGCCCCAGGGTCAGAGGGGCTCCGAGGAACTTTGGGTCCAGAGAACCCTTCTCTGACCGGCCCACGCAGCAGCCCTGAAGGGTTGCCCGGCTGCTCCACTCTGGAGGTAGTCGGGGGGGCGCTTCTCGGAGCACCTAGCGGCATGGGAGGCCATCACGTCAGACCGCTGGGTGCTTCGAATTATATCCAGAGGGTACAGAGTTCCAATACTTCATGTCCCCAAATTCAGGAACCTCCCCGATGTACCACCCGATCAGAGGGAGGCTGCAGCCGCAGAAATTCAGCAGCTGCTAGAAAAAAGAGCCATCCGGCCCATTCCCCCAAGACCAGCTCGGATTAGGGTTCTACTCCAGGTTCTTTTTGGTGCCAGAAAAAGATGGGGGACTTGAGACCAATTCTAGACCTGTCCCATTTGAACCTGTCGGTAACAAAGGAAAAATTCCGAATGGTCACTCTTAAATCTATTCTCCCCCTCTTAAGGGAGAACGATTGGATGTGCTCTATAGACCTCAAGGATGCGTACTACCACATTCTAATGGACAGACGATCCAGGAGGTTTCTCCGCTTCCGGCTGGGAGCCAGTCACTACCAGTTCAGGGTCCTTTCCTTTGGCCTCACCACAGCCCCCAGGGTGTTCACCAAGGTGTTAGCAGTGATAACGGCCCACCTGAGACTCCAGGGAATGCAGGTCTTCCCGTACCTGGACGACTGGCTCCTGACCGCCCCAGCAAGGCATCTACTTTGCTCAGCCAGAGATTTCTTTCTCCGCCTAGCCCCCCAATTAGGCATCACCATCAATGCCGACAAATCTTTTCTGGCCCCGACACAAGTCATAGAATTTATAGGAGCCAGAATAGACACCAGAGATCTGCGAGCCTTCCTGACGTCGGAACGACTACGGCATTTGCAACTTCATGTGCGGGCCATCCTCCAGTCAGAAGCCCCACCGGCGGAATTGGTCCTGAGGGCGCTGGGCTCCATGGCGGCAGCGATAACGCTCCTTCCATGCACCCATCTGAACATGAGGGTACTGCAGTGGACCCTTCTAGTGCAATGGTCCTTTCTGTCTTTTCCTCTCCATCACCCCATCGCTATCAGCAAGGCTTGCAGGAGGGCCCTATTATGGTGGCTTCATGCTCCGGATCTCCATACGGGCCGACCCTTCTGCAGCCCTCCCCCTCTCGCCACGGTGACCATGGACGCCTCCCGCCTCGGGTGGGGGGGGGGGCATTATTCAGGCAGGACCGTCCAAGGCACGTGGAACTATACAGACACCTCCCTGCATATCAACGTTCTGGAGATGAGAGCGGTGCTGTACGTGTTGCAAGCACTTCAGAATCTCCTCCCCGTAGGAACTATTGCAATTCAGTCAGACAACATGTCTGTTGTCTGGTACATCAACAAACAGGGGGGAACCAGGTCTTACCCTCTATGCCGCGAAGCCATGAGAGTTTGGGAATGGGCGATTTCCACCAACCGCTTTCTGATTGCAACGCACATTCCGGGGCGGGCCAACATCCTAGCGGACAAACTCAGCCGCACCCTTCTTACCCTTTACGAGTGGTCTCTCAACCCACTAGTAGCGAAGCAGATATTCGCAATATGGGGGCAACCCTGCTGCGATCTTTTTGCCTCTCCCTCAAACACCAAATGCGACAATTTCTTCGCTCTGATTCCCCCTCCAGGGGAAACTCCAAGAGATGCTCTGGTGCATGCTTGGCCGCCCGGTCTACTATATGCCTATCCTCCTCTACCCCTGATGCTACAGCTCTTACAGAAAGCCTCGCGGTGAGGATGATCCTCATTGCCCCATTCTGGCCTTGGCAAATTTGGTTCCCTTACCTGTGGTCTCACCTAGTGAATCCCCCCTGGATTCTGGATCCCAGTCCGGATCTAATCTCCCATCCGTCGGGCTTTCCGACCCCAAATCTGGACAGTCTGAAGCTGACAGCTTGGTTGCTCCAGTTCCACTCCTAGTTAGGACTCCCGGTATCTCTTCACCAGTCAAAGCCATCCTCGTGGCAGCGCATAAACCTTCCACCAGGAAAGTGTACCGCAGTAAATGGAAACGTTTCTCCGTCTGGGCAGAGCATCATAATGTAGATCCCTTTACGGCCCCTCTTCCATCCATACTAGACTTCCTAACCGGACTTTTTCTGGAAGGCGCTAGTTGCTCAACTGTCAAAGTACAATTGGCTGCCATCTCCCATTACCATGTGGGACATGACACAGGGCCCTTGATGTCGGCCAAATTGTGTAAAACCTTTCTCAAGGGCACCTTTTTGCTCAGACCCCCTATAAAAGAAGCCATACCCCCTTGGGATCTTTCACTAGTTCTTCAAGCCCTGACTGCTCCTCCATTTGAACCTGACGCTTCAGTGGATCTCAAATACTTGTCCTGGAAAACAGCATTCCTTGTAGCCATTACTTCAGCGAAAAGAATTTCGGAGCTTCAAGCCCTTTCTGTGAAACCTCCTTACTTGATTTTTCATCCGGACAGAGTGTACCTCAGGACCAATCCCTCCTTCCTTCCCAGAATAGCATCAGAAACCAATATAAATCAATCCATAAATCTACCGGTGGTCTTTCCTAAATATCAGAATAAAGGAGAGTACAAGCTGCATTCATTAGATGTTCATAGGCAGCTGCGTTTTCATACTCATAGGACTGCTGGTCACAGGCAATCTGACCAGCTGTTCATTTCCTTTGCCAAATTTAATTTGGGGAAAACAGTATCAAAAATCTCCTTGTCACGCTGGATTTCCCAATGTATTCTTTTAGCGTACCAAGCTTTTGGGAGACCCGCACCTGAAGGAGTTCGCGCACATTCCACTCGTTCCATCTCTACTTCTGCTGCCTTCAAATCTAGAGTTCCGTTGGATGATATTTGTTCGGCAGCCACTTGGGCCTCATCTCATACCTTTATTAACCACTACAAACTGGACGTAATTTCTAGAGGGAGAGCATCCTTTGGCTCTGCGGTGCTCCGCAATATCCTTCCATGATGGCCACCCAAGATTCAGGTAGCTGGGGACTCTGTCCCACAGGTTGCTGACAAATGAAGTCCCTACTTCAGATTAAGAAGTTATGTACTCACCATTATGTTCCATCTGAGTAGGTGGCTTCATTTGTCTGCAACCATCCCCCCCCCCCCCTCCTTCCCCCTGGCCTTCAAAATGGATCTATGTGAGTTGTTTTATTGGAATACCCTTTTGAGTATCTATAGAGGGGCAAACTTGATCTGAGGTCATGGAGGGTTGGCAGGGGATTGTGGGTGAGGGGAGGAGCTAGGAGCTCGGATCCATTAGCTATGAAACAAGTTGCCGGCTCGGATCCGCTATCGGATCCAAGACCTACAGGTTGCAGACAACTGAAGCCACCTACTCAGATGGAACGTTATGGTGAGTACATAACTTCTTATTTTCGTCCACTGATGTCAGTCTGGGTTACCAAAGCTTTACCTTCCCGAGGGCATATGTCTGACAGGACCTCAGCTTGTATGCACTGGGGTATATAGGCGGATGTAAGCACAAGATGTTCTTTGTGTTTCATTGTTGCAGTCATCATTTGTGAGTTATTTCTGCTGGGTAGCCCTGAGCGGGGTCGAATACTAGAGTAAAGGATCTCCCTCCTGCGTCTGCTGCAGGTCGCCCGAGACTGATGTCAGGTCGTCCAGTGCTGTAGAGGCAGCCAGCACCATTGCATCAGTCTTTCTTGCTGTGGAGCCTGACGCAGAAGCAGTTTGCAAGTGCGTTGGTCGCCCATTGCCAGAGTGAGGGAGTGTACTACTAAAGCTAAAGCTAAGTGCACCATTGGTGATCCTTTTTCTTGCACTTAGCCGATGTCCGAAAAAGTAAATAACTGCCTCCATTGTGGAAAACAAATACCACACCAAGACTTTCATAATCTGTGTGCAACTTGCCTAGGCCCAGATTACGATGTCCCCAGTTGTCGGTTCTGTGCCTTATTTAACACTAGGACCATTCGTAGGAGAGCTGATTTTGTAGCTAGGCATTTTAGGGAGGTTAATTGCTTACACGAAATGGTGTCAGTCGGTCAATTGACTGTTGAAATTCCTGAAAAGCGAAGGAGAGAGACAGATCTCAGAAGGTTAGGCCCACAGACACAAATCAGAAGTCAACCAGCCTACCTTCCACTAGTTCAGCGGAACTCAGTGAGGTGCATTTGCAGCCCCTGACACAGCTGTAGAGCCATTGTAGGCCTCTACAGAGACCCTTCTGGAGTCCGGTATGCCGCCGGATCAGGCTTCTTCGACCGTTTTGACAGTTGCCAGCACCTTAGCTGGGTCCAAGCCGCTTTGCAAGCACCGTCTTCCGAGGTGGCTTTTCGGATGACTTACTCCAGGCCTAGACCGATGGCCTCGCCACCAGCAAAAGCCACTAGACCCATTGAATCTTTGAGGCCTAAGAGCAAGGCCACTCCTAGAAACCCCCTTTCTCCTTGCCCAGTCACCAGTTTCCTCCCTTCCAACCTGCCCAGTCTCAACAGTTACTTAGAATGGCTGAAGATTTAATTACCCTCATCAGGGGTAACCAGCCTACTCCAGGTACCCCAGCCAAAAGAAAAAGGGATCATTCACCTGAAGTGCTTTGAGTCACTGTCTGAGGACTCTGAATTTCTAGACTTAGATACTGAGCAGCAGCATACTCCCCCCCCCCCCCCCGAGGACCTCTTTCCGGGGAAGCCTTAAATTCACTTAGGGGAGCATTTCCATTGAGAAGCCCAGGACTACCCCCAATCAAAGAAGTGGCTCAGGGAGTTCCTGGACTTAACTCAACACAAGCCCTTAGCCATTCCACCCATCCTGGATGTCTGGCATCACCCCTGATGCCCTACTTGCTGCACCCAGGAAACCTGACAGATACTACATGATGTGACGCCCGTGCACTGGCCTAGCAATCAAGGGGCCTCAATCCTCACCACTAACACCAGTGAGGGGGCGTCCATATAGGGAAAGGATAATAAATACACACACAGTCAAGTACAATTTCCCTTAAGAGCACACAGAGGTCACAGTCAGTCTGTGGCTGGTTTCTCCCTTTCTCTCCAGGTCCCCAATAAGACTCTCCAGTGGCACAGCTATGGGGTCCAGATCTCAGCCTAGTGGGCAAGCTGAAACCTCCAGCACCCTCTCTGTCCAGCCAGTCCGTCATGTCCCTGCCCAAGTACCTGACACACACACACTTTTGAGTTATATACAACCACACAGACACTCCTGGGGAAGGATGGCACAGGATGTTCTTCGTGTTTCACTGTTGCAGTCATCACATTTGGGTTATCTGCTTGCAGTAGCCCTCAGTCGGCCTGATTGTCAAAGTCTTGGGTCCTGCGTCTGTTGCTGTCTCATCTTCTGTGACGTCAGGTAGTCAGTTGTATAAAGCATGCAGCCAACGCCATTACATGAGTCATTTTTGCCGTACGGTGCCCGAAGCAGAAGCAGTTCGCAAGTGCCAGTCAGCCGACTCCTGAAATTTTTGTTTGAGTTTCAGAACTGAAGTCCAACTAAGCTACGTACCCCGTTGAGAAAAATTTTCTTGCTCTAAACCGATGTCAGTAAAAGTCAGTAATTGTATTTCTTGTGGAAAGCAAATACCTCACAAAGATTTTCATTCGTACTGTATTCCTTGCCTAGGCCCTGACCACAATGTACCTCGCTGTCAGTTTTGGCCTTATTTAAGCAATGAACCATTCGTCTGTATATTTATGCTTCTAAACATTTTGGTACTCTGTTCAATTATCCAGATATATCTTCGGTAAGCCATCCGACTACCAGGATTCCGAAAAAACACAAAGATAAAGACAGAGACAGGCCTCCTAGATCCAAAGCTGCTGACGACGCTTTTCCTAAGCCAGTTGCCAGTTCGCCGGTACTCAGTGAGGCGCTTTCGCAGCCCCTGATACCCGCTAGTTCAGATTCGTAGGGCTCTACTGAGACCCATTCGGAGTACGGTATGCCGCAAGATGCTTCAACTGTGGAACCTGCGGATGTCTCAACCTTGGAAGGGTCCGGAGCCGCTGTGCAGGCACTGGCTTCTGAGGGTGTATTCAGGCCTACTGGCTTGCATATTAAACTGACACCAACTTCTTCTTCAAGACCTAAAACTCGAACCATGCATAGAAAACTGACGCCCAGACCGCATGGTCAGGCCTCTATGCCTAAAAAACAAATAAGAATGGCTGAAGACCTTATTACTTTAATCAGGGGAAGTAAACCTTCCCCCTCTAAGAAACCTAGGATTGAATTTGCTTGGGATTCTGAAATTTCTGTTTCCTTTGATGACCAGGATTTACCCTTATCTACCTATGAGGATTCTAATGCAGAGGACTCTTTTCCCTCTGCCCCCCCCCCCCCCCAGATTTCTCTTTTGGTGAAACCCTGCATACTCTTAGTGAGCACTTTTGCTGGGAAAGCCAGGATTACTCTGATTCTAAAAAGAGGCTTAGGGATTTCTTACTCCTGCCCCAACACAGGCCTTTAGCTATCCCTCCTGTACTAAACATTGTTGATGATGCCTTTTCAGAATCTAGCTTGGCCCCTCACTCTTTACCCCTTTCTCCCAGAAAACCTGATAGATATTACAGGGTTCCTGACTCTTACAAGTTCCTTTTTAAAAATCCTACTGCAGATCCTGAGACAATTTCACAGGGACCCCCCTCTGGTAGAGACTCCAGGGCGCTGGATAGATGGGGTAAGAAGGTATACACTTCTGCAACCTTGTCCACTAGGGCCTTAAACTGCCAGTTTCATGTGTTAAAGTATCAGCAGCATATTATTGGATTGCTTAAACAGAAAATTGAGGATTCCTGACTGTGCTGAAAGTAAGGATTTACAGGATTTAATGCATTCTGCTGAACAGGTTGGAAAGTATACTTTGCAATGTGGTTTTGATTCACAAGAGGCATCTTGCAGGGCTGCTGTCACTGGGTCTGTACTTAGAAGACATGCTTGGCTTAAGGAACAATCTTTGCCAGATCATGTTAAAGCTAAATTGCTGGATGCTCCCTTAAATCAGGACCGCCTGTTTGGCAACAAAGCAGAAGTTCTTAAAAAGATGGAAGAAAAAGCTAAATCTATGCAAATTGTTAAAGATTTCTTACAAGTACAACCTCCAAGATTTAGTAGGCATTGGCCCTCTAAGAATTGGATTTTTCTTGCCTCTTCCAGGCCTTCTCAGTCTAAACCCAGAACCAGCAGAACACCCAGGCTTCAGTCCCAGGGTACGCACAGGACTAAGCAGTGGGGTGCTCCCACTTCTAAATCAGGGAGTAGTAAGACCCCCCCCCACGGTAAACTCTCTCAATGACTTAACTTTAAAACTTCCAAGCACTTCTCAACTGACTGCTCCTTTAGGGGGAAAGATTGCTCTGCAGGCAAAAAACTGGGAACTCATTACCCAGGACAAATGGGTTTTAAATCCTGTTTCCCAAGGATACAGATTTCACTTCCACATGTTACCAACCCCAAACGGTTGGTCAGATCAACCCTCAAATCAGTGGGCAGAGGCTCAAAAGCAAGTACTCTCTCTCTTAAGTATAAGGACTATTCAAACTGTAACAGAAGAGGAAAAGGGACAAGGTTTCTACTCAAGACTTTTCCTGGTACCCAGAAAAGACAACTCATGGCGTCCTGGAAAAGGGACAAGGTTTCTACTCGACTTTTCCTGGTACCCAGAAAAGACAACTCATGGCGTCCTGTCCTAGACCTTTCTATCTTAAACACCTTTTTATTGATTCCAAAATTCAAGATGCTAACTCTTCACCAGTTACTTCCTATGCTAGGCAAAGATGCCTGGTTGACAACACTGGATTTAAAGGAAGCCTACTTGCACATTCCAATTAGGAAATCTTGCAGAAGGTACCTATGCTTCAAAGCAGGCTACATGCACTATCAGTTCTCTGCACTGCCCTTTGGCTTATCTACTGCGCCCAGTGTATTCACGAAGTGCCTAGCTCCAGTCATTGCATTTTGCAGGCAAAGAAATATTCAAATATACCCATACCTGGACGATTGTCTAATTCAGGCAGAAAGCCAGGACATACTTTTGAATCATCTGGCATTTGTACAGAAGGTGCTAACTTGTCTGGGGTACACCATAAACGAAAATAAATCACATCTGGTACCCAGTCAACAAATTATATTCCTGGGAGCAAGCTTGAACGCAACTTCCTAGATGGCTTTCCTCACGCCGGAGAAACAAGTTCATTTGACAGTTTATTTCAAACTAATGGCCACAAAAAACCCTGCTATCTGCAAGGCAAATACTGCAAGCCCTGGGATTCATGGCTTCCTGCATTCTACTAATTCCATATGCAAGTCTGCATATGAGGAAACTACAGTGGTATCTAAAAAGCCTATGGTGACAGCATTCTCAGGATCTAAAGCAATAATTCCTATCATACCTTGCCTATGGTTAGAGTTCCTTTGGTGGGCAGAGGCCGGAAAGCAAAACAAGGGACTACCATTCACTCTACCCCCTGCCGCCCAAACCCTAACAGACGCATCAGACTATGCATGGGGGGGCTCACCTGGGAGGGAAGTGCATTCAGGGCAAATGGAACCCAAGTCAAATGCACCTGCATATGTTTGTAGGAGGGTACTAGGCTATTGGCACTACGGCCTATATAAGCCTAGCCAAAAATGTACCCTGGCTTTCGCCACCCAAGAAAGTTATTTTCCTGTGCCCCTGTCGAGTAGAGCCACAGGAAATTCACCCCGGGGATCACTTCTGTCTCACATCCAATCATCAATATTTTTCTTGAGTGCTAATGAGGAGCTCTGTTTGACATAGGTAGTCTGTTCCAGAGTATGGGAAGTCTCTGGGACAGGAATCTATCCCTCCAGCATGTTCTGTTTATTTTGGTGATAAGGTTTAGGTCCCTAGAGCATGTAGCTCGGAGAGATTGGGATTTCTTTAAGTGGAGCATGTCCAACAGCTCTGGGTTTGACATAGCTTTGTATGTTAGGCAGAGATTGCCTCTGAGTAGGCGATATGCGACGGAATAAAGCTGGAGTTTTTTGAGACCGTCTGTGTAGGACATCTGTTTGAGACCAGTAATCCTCTCTGAGAGGTATTTCTGTGGCCTTTCCAGTTGTTGTAGATGTCTTGTGAGGTACATACCAAAAGGAGCATTGTACTGTATAATGCGTCTGAGTGATGAGTAGAGGGCAACAATGACCTTTTTTTTTTTCTGGATGAGAAACCTTTTGTGATGAGGTGAGCCACGTAGAAGGATTTCCTGACCACTGTGGCGATGTGATTATCAAAGGAGAAACTACTGTCCACCTGTGTCCCAAGGTCTCATCACATTTTCAGCATTAAATAGACTACCAGCTATGTGGTAGTTCATGGGTACAGAGTTTTTACCAAAGGGGATGACAATACACTTTTTGGCATTGAGCTTCAGACCATGGCTTTGACACCAGGCATCTGTCTCAGTGAGGCCCTTTTGTAGTACATCCACATCGTTAGGAGTTTCTATTGTGGTTCCTTGTTTGCAGTCATCTGCAAACTTTGTTAGCCAAAGACCTTCTGTGTTAGCCTTTACTTCAGAGAAGTAGATACCAAACAGGAGAGGACCCAAGACTTTAACCATGTGGTACTCCACTTGTCACTGGTCTGAAGTCGGATTTGGAGTCTGCTACTTTCACAGTGTGGGTTCTGTCCATGAGCCAGTTGGCAACCCATCTTGTGACATAGGGATTTATACCTAGTTTAGTGAGTTTATCTATAATTCCAGAGTGGGGGATTATGTCGAATGCATTGGCATATCAATCAAAAAGAAATGTTAGCTGTACGGAGTGCTCTGGCAGCCTTCAAGGACCACATTCTTCCAGGACAATTAATGGTAAAGACTGACAACGCCACTGTTATGTGGTACATAAACAAGCAGGGGGGTACTCATTCTTACCCCCTCTGCAGACTTGCCATGGCTCTGTGGAACACAGCCTTGGGCTACCAAGTGCATCTACAGGCTCAGTTCCTGCCAGGAAAACTAAATACATTGGCAGATAAACTAAGCAGAAATCTCATGGACCCACACGAGTGGAAACTGGAACCAAAGACTTTCAACATGTTG